>NW_007156359.1:0-747 GCF_000164805.1 Carlito syrichta | reverse complement strand
CAACAGGCAGAACTTATAGCTGCCGCTCGAGCGTTCCAGCTAGCGGCTGGACACTCCCTCTCACTCTACACTGACTCCAATATGTTTTCCTCATTCTCCTCTCCCACTTGGCCATATGGAAGGAAAGGGGGTTACTGACTACCAAAGGCTCAGCAGTGGTTAACACTAAACTAATCTCCAACCTTCTCACTGCCTCTCTACTTCCCACCAACATTGGCATTTCTCACTGCAAGACCCACCAGTCCGACTCCTCACTCATAACTCAGGGAAACTCCAGGGCAGATAATGCGGCCTGACAAGCAGCCTTGGGATCCATTCCCAGCGTGGCCCAACAAGCAGCCCCGGGGTCCATCCCCCCCATGGCGGCTGTTACCCGCCCTGGTCCAAGCCATACGCCTCCCACTAATTCACCAGCACCAACTCCCCCCTCTATCTCCGACCTCATCCCATATCTACTCTCAATCTTCCATGCCAATTCCTCTGCTTTAATGTCTTTCCTAAAAAACTTCTTCACCCTCGACCCCCACCATATAAAGCTTATAAAAACCATTACCTCTCAATGTTCTATCTGCCAACGAACTAATCCCCATACCCCCTTAAAACCGGGAACATTTCCCACGCATGAGGCCCGGGGCCAGCTTCTGGGTACGGACTGGCAGGTTGACTTTACTGTCATGCCCTCAGTTCGCAACATCAAATACCTCCTCGTCTTGGTTGACACCTTTTCTGGATGGGTAGAGGCATACC
>NW_007156358.1:0-3598 GCF_000164805.1 Carlito syrichta | reverse complement strand
AAAAAAAAAAAAAAAAGATTTTAATATAAAAGAAGCAATTTTTACATAGTAAAAAAAAGAAACCTAATGTATAAATAACTCATAGAATTTAAGTAAAAAAAAAGAATTCAAAATGATAAATTCTTGATTTAGTGATATTTTAAATTGCAATTCATATGCTTTATTCTTGTATTTATTATATTGACAATTATTAAATGTTTCTAGTTCATGAACTTATGCAGTGCCAAGTGCATCAAGCATGAGCTCTTTTTCTAAGGCAATCTCTGCCTAGTCAGACAAGAAGTAGGCTTAAATGGAAATTTCATTGTTATTAATGTAATAATAGAAATTTGTACTAATTACAATGGTAGCACAGAGGAAAAATTATTGTAATTAATTTGACAAAAGGACAAGATATCAGGACAAGATTCGGATAGGAGGTGATATCAGGTCAAGAAACATAGAGATGTAAGGCGCAAGCATATTAGACCACATAAAAAGCATGGACACGGAATCTTGAGAGCCTGGCTATCAGGGGTCAACTACAAACAGTTATTATTTCTGAAGCATAATAGTAAGGAGGGAGATGAGATTGGAAATGTGACTTTAGACCCTAGGGAATCTACACAAGGCTTTAAGCAATCAGTCATATTATATTATCTGTATTTGGATAGGATCATTCTGGCATTTTTGTGGATGGTGAAATATAGTGGAAAAGTAAATTAAGAGACTACTTCAATTATACAGAAATTAGATCAGGAAGCCCTAACCAATGATATTGATGTTGTAAAGACAATGGAATCTGGAGACTTTTGAAAGACAAAATTGGCAATTTCAAATGCCCAAACAGGTATTATATAAGTAGCATTGAAGAAGAGGGGATAATCAAAGGTAACACTCAACTTTCTGCTTCAGTGACTGAGTGAACAGTTAATTTGACATTAAGCAAATATGCTGTAAGGAGGGAAGGTAGGTGTAGAGTATGGAAATAAAATAGATTTAAACATTGCATGCGATTTCATTGTAAGACATTAGATTGGAGCTGTTAATATGCAGCAGGAACTCAAGAAAGATATTTGAGTTCTTTATTTGAAAAACCTGGGAGTATATCACATGGGAATTATTATAGGAAGATTTGAAAACCAAGTAGGTACTATCAGTGAAAATGCAGTGATTATAATGTATGTCTGTATATTATGTAGTTATATAGACTAGCTCCACAATTCAGAGATTTGTTACATATTTGAAATATAATTCTTGGTAAATTTGGTGACAGTTAGGTATCTGGAAACTCAGCAGTGCATCCAGATGTCCCTGAGAAAATTTTAAGACATGGGTTCAAAGACATAGATGGAGAGAACAATCAAAGCAGGTATAGGCATGTCAGAAGCAGAAGTAAATGTATAGCAATGAATTTGATACAGATAAACTTTTAGGTATCGAGTGGAAGGAGGAACTTAAAAAGTATGAGTTCTTTTATTTGAGTTATTTCAAAAAGTATCAGGTTTTCACACCTGATTATTTATATTTTATTTGAATTAAAAAGGTATGCTTAGAACATTTACAACAAGAAGACAAGGAGGTGAAGAGAGTACCAAGGAGAATGTAATTGCTCTAGCCTCATAATGTCTTAATTCCAAATGTACATAGAAAAACTGTCTTGTTTTCCTGAAAGTTCATGTAACATCCCTCTCTTTTCTTTTTCTTTGTTTGTTGCATTATCTCTACTTTGATAGAAAATATAATGTTTATGTATGTCATCTTCCATGACCTTTCCCAGTATTTTATCTTCATTCTAAAATTAAAATTTGAATTTCTCACTTTTCATTCTTTTGCCAACATTTCCCCAGTCATCTCTTGGTCTGATAAGGCTCTAAGGAGTTTAGTAGATTTCTTAGAAGGGCATATGCATATAATATTCCTTCATTTCTTCATGTTCAAAGCTTTTTGTTTTCTTTTGCCTTTTTACTTAAAGGACAACATAGTTGGACATAAATTCCTTAGTGTACAATCTCTTTCCTTAACCTTCTTAAAAATACTCATTCACTGTTGCCTTGCTTTATGTGTTGTCTTGGAAAAGTCAGATACCAGTATATTTCTCATGCCTTTGTGAATAATTTCAACTTATTTCTTGAAGAATGTCTTATTTTTCTTCAATTGAAAGATGTATTAGAATTTGTCTTAGAAGTGACTGTACAAGTCAATTTTCTTTGACACTCAGCATGCCCTTTCTAGTCTAGAAGTGGAGCTTTCTCTTATTTTCCATGGATTATATTTGTTCTGTTTAACAATTTTGATTTTCTTCCTCAGGGATACTATATAAACCTATTTTCCATTTCAACTACTTTATCTGAGTTATTTTACATATGCTTTATTTCAATTCTATCCTCATGGTGTGTTTTCCTGCTTTTATTCAATTCCTTTTAATTTAATTTTCATTTGAATCTCTCTCTCGGGCCCCTTGCAATTTATCTTTATTTCTGATATCATTTTGCTATTCCTTCTAACTCTTTCTTGTGTTAAGTCATTTTTGTTGTATTCAAACCTGGTTCTGTTATCATTGTAGTATGTATATTTCTGATTAAAGAAGGTTTTTATATCTCTAATTGTTTGTCTAAGTAATCTAGTTTAGTTTAGGGTGTGGTATTACCATTTTATTCATTTCTGTGGTTGTTTTCAGAGGGTGAATTTTTGTCATCATAAATGCATTGTTTGCATTTTGTAAAAAATTTGTAACAGTAGTGTTGTATACATATGATTGGCTTTTTCCTATTCCTAATTATTCCAAGGACAATATTACTAGTTTGAAAATGTCTCTTCTGTACTCTTCACTACAATTTTTAAAAAATAATAATAGCTTTGTTGAGATATAATTTATATTACATGCAGTTGAAGTATGCAGTTCAATGATATTCAGAGTTGTACAGCTATCACCACAATCAATTTTAGAACAGTCTCATCCACTAACAAAAGAAACCTTGTATCCATTAGCAATCACTCTGTATTTCCACCACCCCAACAAACTCCTAGTTCGACACAAAAGCCAGTCTACTTTCTGTTTCTATAGATTTTTCTTTCCTGCACATTTCATATAAATGAAATCATATAATACTCATTATTCTGAGACTGCCCTACACGATTACCAGTCTACTTTCTATCTCTATGAATTTGTCTTTTCTGAACATTTCATGTAAATTACAATTTTTTATGGGTGGTGTTAGTGAGAGTAGGAGGCGTGTCTTAATTTTTTCTTGTTTCTTTGAAACTATTCATGTGTTCCTATTTTCCATTATTTTCCTTTAGTACTTATTTATAATGAGTATTTTCCTTTCTCTATAAATGTGTATCCATTCCATAATTAACGTTTTCTGAGGCTGCTGCTTTCAGTCCTACACACTTTAAATTTCCTCACTTAACAAGTATTGTGAACTACCAAGTCCCAACCTGTTTGGTATTTTGACATTGAATATTTGATTTTCTCTATGCAGATGGACTTTGTGGGAATTTTTTCCCTCTATTTACAGACAAATAAGGGCTTAGAATTCTCTTTCCTCAATTAATGTGAAGGCATAGGTCATGTATTCATGGTTTTGTTTGCATTCTTATTTGTTTATATACA
>NW_007156357.1:0-964 GCF_000164805.1 Carlito syrichta | reverse complement strand
CTACCAAGTCCCAACCTGTTTGGTATTTTGACATTGAATATTTGACTTTCTCTATGCAGATGGACTTTGTGGGAATTTTTTCCCTCTATTTACAGACAAATAAGGGCTTAGAATTCTCTTTCCTCAATTAATGTGAAGGCATAGGTCATGTATTCATGGTTTTGTTTGCATTCTTATTTGTTTATATACATACAGTTGTTAGGGGGAGTGTGTGGGAAATTCAGAATCAAGCAGTCAACCTTTCTCTAGAGATTGTCATACAATTTTGACATTTAGAGTTGACACAGAGCTTAGACTTCATTAGTTTGAAAAATCCTAGTTTACAGGTGAAAAAACAGGAGACCAGGAAATTTAAGTGAATAAGTTAGAGCCAAAAAGCTGTTATAGATAGGTACTAAACTCTTGGTTTTCTCACTCTATATCTCATTCTTTTCTCAATACACTGCAGACTGTCTAAAAGTTAAATACAAATTAGTTATTTTAGTTTTTGTTATGATACTTATAATGATGAATGATCAAGATCGTAACTGAGTAATAAAATAATGATAGATATTCTGGACCTGATTAGATGATTATTTTCAGTACTTTTTACAATGAGTGGACAAGGCAATACTCAGTGAACCTGAAATATAGTCGTCATGGTTTGATTTGTTTTGCAATAAAAGAATATCAGATATTGAGTAATTTATAAATAAAACAAATTTATTTCTCACTATTCTGGAGGCTGGGAAGTCCGAGGTCAAGACATTAATAGGTTTATGTCTGGTGATAACCTGGTCTCAACTTCTAAGATGGTGCCCGAACATCGCCTCTTTGAACAAGAGAAATACTGTTCCTCACATAGCAGAAGGCAGAAGGACCAGGACAAATAGCCCACTTCCATGAGCCCTTTTATATAATTAAATCCACCCATAAGCGTGAAGCTCTCATGGTCTAATCACATTTTAAAGATCTTATTTCCTAG
>NW_007156356.1:0-577 GCF_000164805.1 Carlito syrichta | reverse complement strand
GGTGTGGTAGTGCATGCTTGTAGTTTCAGGCTGCTTGGAAGACTGAGGCAGAAGGATCACCAGAGCCCAGCAGGTTGAGGCTGCCGTGGCCAGGTGTGGCCACTGCACTCCAGTCTGGGTGACAAAGTGAGACTCCAACTCAAAAAAAAAATTATTTCCTTTGACATATTTCTGAAATGTGGCTAATGTGAAGTGTTTCCAGAGATCATCAAAGTGGCCTTTTTGACTTAAACAGTGTCTAAAAGGGATAGTGATGAGCTCACAGAGATAGTAGCAAAGGTAGGGGGATTACTGTAGAGATTAGGGTTTGAAAGGGTTTGAATTCTACCCAGAATTGGGAAGTTATTAGAGGGTTTTGAGCAGAAGAATGGTTAAGAATGTTTTCTTTTCCAAAGATCACTTTGACTTATATGTTGAGGTTACACCCTGAGAAGGCAAACACAGAAACAAGGAATAGTAAGGGACTAGTCCGAGAATCTAGGTGGGAGATCATTCGACTTGGAATAAGGTGGTAGGCGCCAGAAGAGGTAAGACTGTGGTAAGAGTAGATTCAGGGACAAAAAAATTTTGCTGTACC
>NW_007156355.1:0-678 GCF_000164805.1 Carlito syrichta | reverse complement strand
AAAGACAATAAATCGGCATTTGTCCTGCTTGCAGCAGAGTCAGTGTCCAAGTTTTTTCTCCTGTGCTGATGCCATCCCTCTTTCAGGAAACCCTGACCCACTGGAGCTGGACTCTGGCAGATTTACATTCTGGAAAAAAATCCTTATTTGGAAAAGATGAGTAGCAAACAGATGGTGAGCTTTATGTTTAGTCTCACAAAAGCAGTGGAAGGGAGAAAAACAGAAAAAGGACAGTTATAGAAAGTGGAAGCAGTTTCCTGTGCTTGCCAGCCCTGAGGACTTGCACTATTCTTTGATAGTTTTGCCAAATTCTGAGCACTACCAGGATCACTGTGCCATTTTCTGTCTGCCAGAATCCTGACTGAAATATTTATCGCATCTTTATTAATGCCTTCTGGGTGTCAGACTCTCCTGCTATTATGTATATATTATTTAGTTATTTATATTTATATATACATTTATATTTATATTATACATATATATTTAACTTTGTAAATTATGTAAGTTCTGGTTGAAAGAAAGGACACAAGCAATCTATATGTCATATTTTTTGTAAAACACTAGATTCTTATTGAGAGAACCGTAATAGATTATACCATAAACTTAGGTTAAGAGCATACTATAACCCAATAAAATATGTAATCGGCTTGTGGACAATAGCACAGCCTTTTTAGTTTT
>NW_007156354.1:0-726 GCF_000164805.1 Carlito syrichta | reverse complement strand
GCTATTATGTATATATTATTAGTTATTTATATTTATATATACATTTATATTTATATTATACATATATATTTAACTTTGTAAATTATGTAAGTTCTGGTTGAAAGAAAGGACACAAGCAATCTATATGTCATATTTTTTGTAAAACACTAGATTCTTATTGAGAGAACCGTAATAGATTATACCATAAACTTAGGTTAAGAGCATACTATAACCCAATAAATATGTAATCGGCTTGTGGACAATAGCACAGCCATTTTAGTTTTCTACTTTAAAACATAACCAGTAGCTGTTTAAAGTTTCAGTTATGGGAAAAAGTGCAAGGCTCCAGTTCAAGCTTTAACTCCTTCCCTTGACCCACTTTCCCCTTAGCAACAACCAATTAGGTGCCAGGGGAAAATCACCTAAAGTTTCCAAATGTCTCTGCAACTTCACCAGCTAGTGGGCCAAGGTCAGCCCGAGTCAAGCTAGCCAGTCCTCCACGATTGAGCTGACAACCAGAGGTTACTACCCAATTAAATGTTAATAAGACTGGAAAGTTCCCCCCAAACTCCTCCTCCCTTTGTGTAAAAGCATAAAAGGCATCTGCTTAAGGAAGTCAGGGCCTCTGGGTGTACTCCGCTGCATCAGTTGTCAACAGAGGTCCAGGCTCGAGCTTGCAAATAAAAACCCTCTTGAACTTTCATTGGAATTGGCTCTTGGTGGTCTCTCGGATTGAACTTTCGGCCA
>NW_007156353.1:0-610 GCF_000164805.1 Carlito syrichta | reverse complement strand
CACTATATCCCACTTGTCTGTCCCATGTCCCACTGGAAATTCTTCAGTGGCAATTAACATGCATGAAACTGTCATCTTCTATAATGTTGCTTTTTCTGGACTACTTCTTTTAGAAACAGTTGTCAAGCTATTTTACAGCTCTTTTTTTAGATGAGTAGGAGTGTACTACAAATAATTGCAAAAACTATAGTAAATACATAAACCGTTAACCTAGACATTTACAATCACAATCAAGTATGTAGTGCATGTAATTGTATGTTCTATACTCGTATATAACGGGTTTATGCAGTAGATTTGTTCACACTGGCATCACTACAAACACATGAATAATGTTTGCGCTACAACTTCACAACATCTACAATGTCACTTGGCAATAGAAATTTTTCTGATCCAATATAAACTTACAGAACTGTCATGGATGCTGTCTGATGTTGACTAAAATGTTGTTATGTTCACAAGTCCATGCTTTAAAGATGTGTTTCCATGTTGTCTTCCGTTCATGGTTTCTAATAATAAATCTGGAGTTATTCAAATCCTTGTTTTTTCACACACACTATGTTGAAAAGTGACATGTATATTTCTTCTCTATCTTGACTATTCAGCATTTTAT
>NW_007156352.1:0-376 GCF_000164805.1 Carlito syrichta | reverse complement strand
AGACATGTTGTTCCTTGAGCAATAAAGTCACTAAAGATTTTTAATATAGTCATTTCTAATGGGGGAATTATACCTATCCCATGTTGTTGGTTGGAAGACGATATTAGTGAGAAAATGTTTAAGTGATATAAAAATATTTTCTGTTATTTTGTGGGTTTTGTATTACTTTATAATTTTTTATCATGCTGTTCATGTTAGGCAGTGCCTTTTGTTTTACTGATGTGGAAGCCAGATTATTGTTCAATAGTTCAATGAAAGTTAATAATCTTTTTTGGGATGTCTAGGAATGAAACTATATTTCTCAACACCTATCACTTTACAACATATTCAGCAAGCAATTCCCTCATGTATTCCTCCATTGAATTTTGCTGAAAAT
>NW_007156351.1:0-5310 GCF_000164805.1 Carlito syrichta | reverse complement strand
TCAACACACTCTCAATAAGAGAAAAAACTCATAAAAAATGTGCAAAGGTTTGCATAGACGTTTTACTAAAGAAGAAATGAGGGTGTGAGATAAGCACACAAAAAGTAAGATATTTGACAATATTATTCATTAGAGAGATTCTGATTAATCATAAAAGATAAAGACACAATAAATCTTATGAAGATTTAAACAAGGAAAATAGGAAGCAGGAAATTCTAATCCACACATATAGCACATAGAAGCAAAATTTCTAATAAAATATAACAGGGCCCTAGGTCCAGAAATATGTTCAAAAGAAAAAGATTACTATCCAAGATAAGTTCATTTCTGAGATGCAATGATTATTTAACTTTAGAACAAAGATAAAAATGGCAACAATCAGAAATATGCAAACCAAAAGACACAAGGTCACATCTTTAAAGTACTAAAAAAAAATTTGATGAATTTGCGGCACTGATAATTTAATGGAGAATGAAACAGCCCTAAACATTGAAAAATAATTTGTTGAAATTCAGTACTTATTACTGATTCTTAATTTTTTAAAAAAAGTTAAGCAAACTAAGAATAGAAGTCAAATTACTTGATGTGTTCATGGAGTTTACAAAAGATATATGGAAATTAAAACTAAGAGGAAAATGGTAAGAAAGCTCCTTAAAATTTAAGAGTATGTTAAGAATTTCTGTGGTATGCCTCCTCTTCAACTTGAATTGAATCCTCCAGCCAGTGCAAAAAAGAAACAATACAGTATACAGATCAAAAAAGCTATTAATATTCATAGACAATATATGAAAGTTTACATAAAAATTCAACATGTATATTGAAAAATATAGAGTCAAACACAAAAGTAGGATCCATGTAAAAGCAACATTAAATAACCAGTTGTGTTTCTGTATGCCACAACCAAATGAAAAGTTTTGCTGAGAGTGACATCAGTCTGTAAAGCAAGCAATTATGTGACACTCAGGTGTAACTCTAAGAAAATAAGACTGAGTGCATGCAAATTATTTCATCCACAAGAATGTATTGCAGCACAAGAGCAGACAATACAAGTTCAGTGGTCATACACTCAGAAGAATGAGGCTATCATTCCTTGCCGCACTCGCTGTTACAGTAGCTCTGTGACAGTCCTCCCGGTCTAGTGACTCTGATGTATTGCATGGCAGCCTTGCTGCTTCAATTTCATATTGCTCTTTGCTTCTTTCTTCACTTCATGTAAAGGCTCTGAGAAGAATTAGATTGATTTGATTATTATCTAGTCTCGGGAAGGTGCCTATTGCTCAGAGTTCCCTAAAAAATAAGAAAAGCAATTATCAATAATATGTAATAAATTCTTACTAAGATCCAGCTGCTTTTTAGATCATCATATATAACCTAGTAGCAACTATATAAAATATGCATAACTGGTATCTTTTTATTTAATTTTATAATTTGAGAAACTGATGCTTAAGGTCCCTAAATAAAGGTGTAAAATTCTAGTGAATGGTGGCGTATGGGTGAGCCCAGTGTCCATGCTCTTAGTCCCTCTGCACATGCTCCAAATCACTGCCTTTCACTGGCCTAG
The DNA here is from genome assembly GCF_000164805.1 of Carlito syrichta. Taxonomy (NCBI): domain Eukaryota; kingdom Metazoa; phylum Chordata; class Mammalia; order Primates; family Tarsiidae; genus Carlito; species Carlito syrichta. Next base: position 3,749 of record NW_007156351.1, on the reverse strand, counting down.
TCTCTAAAAGCTTCATTTCTGTAGAGTTTAGGTTTCTCTTCTAAAAACTTGTAGTCAGAAAAACAAAACTATATATTACAAATCACTATATTGTCACAAGAACTTCCAGTTGCCAATTTTTTAAAAGGCTTATGGAGCTAGCAAATTTTAGGAGTACTGCTCAGGAATGGGCTGTGCTGAGCAATATTGAAACTTCATTTCTACTTTACTATTGAGTGAACCCTGCATGTTAATTAAATATTCCCCAGAGATCAGGAACTCCAGACCCAGCTAACAAGGAAGGACTCAAGTTTCTATGTCATTACATATGAATAAGAGACAGCACAATACACTGACTAGTGAATTTTTGGTGTTATCTAGAAATAGATTTAGGCAATAAAAATGAAGCTATGGTATTAGGAGAGTTTAAATGAAATAATGATATGTAAGCATATAGAAATCCGTATTTTTTTCAGATTTTTTTATTTGCAAGTATTTTAAATCTAAGGAAGAAGTATCTTTGAGTTTATCTTAAACTATTCTTTATGAATGAAAACAAACATTTTAGCATTCTAGTCACATATGGTGAAAAAATCACTCCAAGCATTCTAGAGATATTGTCATATACTTATAATAAAATTACTCTTTAATTACCCATGTACTGTAACATTTCCAAGTGGGATACCATAGAATTTTCTGCTATTGTCTCTACTTTCAATAATAAAACACATCAACTATCCTAGAGTTAATTTCCATAGGTTGCAGTACAATCTTATCTCCAGCCTTCTATGCTTCTCTTTCCAACTGAATATCTTAATTATCCACTGTGTAGATTCATAGAGCCATAGAAACTTAAGGTGCCAGAATAGTGGCTAAGAGCTTGGCCAAATTCCCTTGGTAAAAATTTGTTTTATTACATTTTAACTGACTGATCTTGAAGAAACTATTGTAGATGTTTGGTAAGATTTCTATAAAATGACAATATTAATAATGTTTGTACATCAGGGCCTCTCAAAACTGAATCCACAAATTTATTGCCTTTGAATCTCTTTCAAATGCATGCTCCTTAACTCAGTGTAGTATGGAAATTGATTATCTGCATTGTTAAACAATATTCAGATGATACTTGTTAAAAGTCACTAATTAGTGCCACCCTTTAAGTTAAAGAGTCTACATAGTGGGGTCTGCACAGTGGGTCATTGTGACGATTAAATAAATTCATCATTGTAAAATGATTAATTCAGTGATCTTCAAATAGCAAGCATTCATAAATTATCATTAGCATTATGAAGAAAATTTAAATTATGTCACTGAGTATTTTTATTTTCCAAATGATGTGTGTTAACAAGATGATTGAAATAATTTCTACACTGTCACATAAAATAACCCCTGAAAAGGCTGGGTGCCAAATGTTTCTTTGACCATTACTTTCTACCAATTATGATCACACTATCACTTTTCCATAATCTAGAATAGATTCTAATGCCACTTATGTAGACTAATTTTATATATTCCTTAATATCTTATATTGTTACCATCCCTGGGAAACCTATCACAATCGGCCCAAATCTCTGTTGTCTCCCTTCTTCTTTGAACTGTTATATGCTTCCTCTACTCTGCCAATCCTTTGACACTTCTTATATACACATTTCTTGAGATTGTTTAACATATCCCAACTAAGTTTAATGAATGTGTGAACTGATGTTTTTGTTCTTGAGTGTACCCATAATACTTTCTTCAAGATCAATAAGTGATGATTATTGATTGACCAAAAAATTACTTGTAATCAAAATGACAGTAACTACAAAAATTTAGTTAAGTAAAATGTCTAGGAAAAGATGAACATCCATGCTTCCTTTTAAAAAAATAATGCATTCTTCATTTACTTCATGGGTCTCTTAGAAAAAAATATATAATAAAAAAGTATTATATACATATCTAAAACATATATAATTAGAAAACTTGAGCTTGCATACCCAGGCACAACACGTAAATATACATGGTCACTTTAAATTTCTTAATGTTCTTAAGGTAAATGAACATGTTAAATTTGCCAGTTTACCTCTTATAATAAAAGGTGTATGAGATGTCTACCTGGTTCCAGAAGAGGTCACACAATTCAATGTCTGGCAAACTATAAACGATTTGAGATACTTTCAGAGTTATCAGGAAACAAATATGCTGTTTTCACCAGAAGTAGTGAAACAATGGATTGCAACTCTGTCAGTTGCTGCAGTTGAACAAAATTTTCTAAACTTTTTTATAGAAATCATATGGGAAAGAGAGACAGAGAGAGAGAGAGAGCAAGAAAAAGAGAGACTGACTGAGACTCTAACTCATCTGAAACCCTAGATCCACTTTGCAAGAACCCCTTGTAGCTGAGTCTCATAATTCAGTGAAAGGTCCTGTGTTTCTTGTGTTGCTTGCCTTAGACTGTTTGAATTGAGTGTTTGTCACCTGCAGCACAGAAAGACCTGACCAATAAAACCTTTCCCTGCCTGATTTATGAATTTAATATATTTCTTATGCATTGAAAAGTTTTGTCAGCAACTGTCATTCAGTATTTTGTCTGGTTTTTTTTCTGTATTTTTTTATTAGCTCTTTTCATATTCAGATTGCTATATCTTATTGTTGGATTGATACCTCTATCATTGTATAATGATCCTACTTGTCTTGTTTTGCTGTCGTTAACATAAAGTTTGTTTACTCTGGTATAAGAATAGTTACTATTGCTCGATTTTGGTTTTCAATTACATGGAGCATTTTTTCCCAACTCTTTTACCTTGAGTCTAAAGGAGTCTCTGTTGATAAGTCCTTTGAAAGCAGCAGATGTTTAGATTGTGATTTTTGTTTAATCCATTCTGTTGATTTATTTATTTTTAATGGGACATTGAGACTGTGGTCAAGTTTTAGTATTGACATGTAAAGTAATGTTCCATTCATTATGTTAAATTTTACCTAGTTGCTTTGTTTTCTCCATTGCGTTGGTATTCTATGGGTTCTGTGAGCTTTATAATTTCCAGTGTTTCTTTAGTGGTGAATTTTTATCTTTTGTTTCAAAGCTTAGAATTCCTTTTGGTATTTTATGTAAAGCCAGTCTCCTGATTACAAATTCCCTCAGTATTTGCTCCTCTAAGAAAGTTTCTATTTCATTTTCATTTATAAGACTTCGTTTTCAGCCGGGTTTGGTGGCTCAACCTGTAATCCGATGCTTTGTGAGACTGAGGTGAGTGAATTGCCTGAGCCCGTGGGTTTGAGACCCGCCTGGGCAACTTGGCGAGACCTCATCTCTACAATATATAAAAAAATTAGCCCGGCATGGTAGCGCGTGCTTGTAGTTCCAGCTACTTGGAAGGCTGAGGTGGAAGAGTTGCCGGAGCCCAGAAGGTCAAGGCTGCAGTGGCAGGGAGTGTGCCACTGCACTCCAGTCTGGGTGGCAGAGACTCCAACTCAAAAAAAAAAAAGACTTCATTTTGTGAAATGCAAAATTTTTACTGACAGTTATTCTGTTTAAGGGGATTAATGTTAGGGCCCAAATTCCCTCTAACTTATAGAGTTTCTGCTGAGAAATCTGCAGTTGGTCTGATAGCTCTGCCTTTATAAGCAATTGAATGCTTTTATCTCAATGCTCTTAGAATTCTTCATTGCTCAATGACTCCATATAACCTGACTCTATGCTTTGAGCCTGATCTTTTGGCAGGGAATTTGCCAGGAGATCTTTGGGCTTATTACATCTGGATGTTTCAATCTCTGGCAAGGCCAGGGAAGTT
>NW_007156350.1:0-401 GCF_000164805.1 Carlito syrichta | reverse complement strand
GATATTCTTATGCCCAAGAGAGGAAACATTAATGCTTGGGTGTCAAGACAAGGAAAACATACATTATTTTCCTAAAAGTTGCAAGCTTCAGTATGAAAAAAGTGATCTGGAAAGTGCTCTACATGGCTTCATCTAGTTTACGTCTTGTTTCTTTAGATTGTTTCATTGGCTTCTTTCTCTATTCATCTGAGGTTGTGTACTGGACAAAAGCCATGGAAAATGAAGAGTCAGAAACCAGGAGTTAGAGATCAGTAAAAGTAGCTTTCTATATTTTTTCCTTTTAAAAAATGTATTAAAAATTCCATTGAGTTAATTAACATACTACACAGTTGTTTCTAGGCTCATAATACTTCTTTGGTAGTATGCTAGAGAACCTTTGACTTCCATTCTCATCAAGGATG
>NW_007156349.1:3833-4939 GCF_000164805.1 Carlito syrichta | reverse complement strand
GCTGGCTAGCTAGGTGGCTAGCTTGTTAAGGCAGCTGGCTAACCGGGGTGGCTATCTAGTTCTGTCAGCTAGTTAAGTCAGCTGGTTAGCCTGCTGCCTAGCTATGTGCCCGGCAAGTTAAAATGGCTTGTTAGTAGGCTGGTCAGGTAGGTGAACTGCCTTAACTAGTCGACTGGCGAGCAAGCCGACCCGTGATCTGACTTAACTCATCGGCTGTCAAGGAAGCCAATTAATTAGCTGAGTTGTTCTGCAAGTGAGCCGACAAGTTAGTTGACCTGTTGGCTGGTGAGCAAGTCGACTAGTTTGCTGACCGTTTGGCAGGTGAGTGAACTGACTAGTTAGCTTTCCTGATGGAAAGTGAACGAGCATACTAGTTAGCTGACCAGATAGCTGAGTTGATAGCCAACTAGTTAGCTAAGTAACTAGCTGATTTGCTAACTGACTTGACTACATAGCTGAGTAGCTAGCTGGCTATCTAGCTGACATAACTAGCTTGCAAACAAACTAACTAACTCTCTAGCTTGCTTACTTAACTAGCTAGCTCTCTGGCTTCTGGTTAACTGACTTAACTATCTGGTTAACTAACTAGCTGTCAACCTAGCTGACTTAAATAGCTAACTGACTTGCAACATGACAAGCTAGCTGACTTAACTAGCTAGCTGGATAGTTAGCTGACTTGCTAGCTGATTTATCTACCTAGTTGGCTAGCTAGCTGATGTATCTAGCTGACTAGATTGTGGGCTGTCTAGCTGGCTAGTCAGTTGACTTAACTAGCTAGCAACCTGGTTGGCTAGAAGGCTAGCCAGCCGGCTTAAATAGCTAGCTACCTGGCTAGCTAGCTGGATAGGCAGCCCACTACCTAGCTAGCGGGCTGGCCACCTGGCTAGCAAGCCCCAATAAATAGCAAGCCCTCTGGCTGGAGAGAGGGCCAGTCAGCCGACTTACTTAGCCAGCCATCCTGCTGGGCAGCCGGCTAGCCAGCCGGCTTAACTAGCTGGCCACCTACCTGACCAGCCTACTAACAAGCCATTTTAACTTGCCGGGCACATAGCTAGGCAGCAGGCTCACCAGCTGACTTAACTAGCTGACATAACTAGATAGCCACC
>NW_007156349.1:0-2940 GCF_000164805.1 Carlito syrichta | reverse complement strand
CTCACATAACTCGCAGACTTTACTAGCTAGACAGCCGGCTAGCCAGCTGACTTAATAAGCTAACTACCTACCTAGCCAGGTAACTAGCCAGCTGACTTAACTAACTGATTAATCAGCTAGCCAGCTGCTAGCCAGCTAACTTAACTAGTGAGATACCTAGCTAGCCAGTTAGCCTGCCACTTGAATTAACTAGCTGACTTATCCAGGTAGCCAGCTGGCTAGCCAGCTGACTCATAACTAGTTAGCCACCTGGCTAGCCAGCTGACTTACTATCTGACATCTCCAGCTAGCCAGGTGCCTGACAAGTTGACTTAACTAGCTAGCTACCAATATATACTGCTGGCTTGCCTGCTGAATTAACTACCTAGCTACATAGTTAACCAACTGGCTAGTGAGCTGACTTAACTAGGTGAATTAACTAGCTGGCCAGCTAACTAGCCAGCTGACTTAACTAGCTAGCCACCTAGCTAGCCATCTGTGAAGCCAGATGAATTAACTAGCTGACTTAAATAACTAGCCAGCTGTCTAGCCAGCTGAATTATCTAGTTTGGTACCTTGCTCTCCAGTTGACTAACCAGCTGACTTAACTAGTTGACTTAACCAGATAGCCATCTGGCACAACTAACAGACTAAACTACTTAGCCAGCTGGCTACCCAGCTAACTTTCCTAGCTCTACCTAGCTAGCTAGCAGGCTAGTCAGCAGACTTAAGTGGCTGATATAATTAGCTAGCCAGCTGGCTAGCCAACTGACTTAACAAGCTGGCTACCTAGCTAGACAGCTGGCTAGCCAGATGACTTAACTAACTGACTTAAATAGCTGACCTGCTTGCCAGACAGCTGAATTAACTAGCTTGCTATATAGCCACCTTGCTAGACTGATGACTTAAGTAAAGGACTTAACTTGCTAGTCAGCTGACTAACCAGCTGACTTAAGTAACAAGCTACCTAGCTAGCCAGTTGCATATACAGCTGACTTAACTAGGTGGCGTTACTAGCTAGCCAGTGGGCTAGACACCTGACTTAACTATCTAGCTTCCTACCTAGCCAGCTGTTTAACCAGCTGACTTATCTAGCTAGGCAGCTGGCTAGCAGGCTGACCTAACTGCCTAGCTACTTAGCTAGCCTACTGGATAGACAACTGAGTTAACAAGCCAACTACCTACATAGCCCACTGGCTTGGCAACTGACTTAACTACCTAGCTACCTACCTAACCAGCTGACTAGTGAGCTTACTTAACTAGGTTACTTAACTAGCTGGTTAACTGGCTAGCCGGGTGACATAACTAGCTAGCTACCCAGCTAGGCAACTGGCTAGCCAGCTGACATAGCTCGCAGTATTAACTAGATAGCAAGCTGACTTAGTGAATTAACCAGCTAGCTAACTAGCTAGCCAGCTGGCTTAACTAGCTGGCTTAACTAGGTAGCTATCTAGCTAGCCAGCTGACTTAACTAGCTAGCTAGCTGACATAACTTGATTTTTATAGCTAGCTTCCTAGATTGCCAGCTGACAACTAGCTGAAATAAATAGCTAGAGTGATGGATAGCCATCTGCCTTACCTAGCTTTTTAACTATCTAGCTTGATAGTCAACTGATTTAATGAGCTGAATTAACTAGCTAGTCAGCTGGTTTTCAGCTGACTTAACTAGCTGACTTAACCAGATAGTCAGCTGGCTAACCAGCTGAATAACTAGCTGGCTACGTATCTAGCAAGCTGGCTAGACAAGTGACTTACCTAGCTGACTTAAGCTAGCAAGCTGGCTTACCAGCTCACTTAACAAGCTAGCTACCTACCTAGCCAGCAGTCTAGCCAGCTGACTTAACTAACTGACTTGAAGAGCTAGCTTGCTGGCTAGCAAGCTGACTTATCTAGCTACCTACCTACCTATCCAGCTGGTTAGACAGCTGACTAAACTAGCTGACTTAACTAACTAGTTGGTTGGCTGGCCAGCTGACTTAACTCAAAGACATCACTAGCTAGTCAGGTAGCTGTCTAGCTGGCTTAACTAGCTAGCTACCTACCTTGCCAGTTGGCTAACCAGCTCTCTTAACTAGCTGAATTAGCCAGCTAACCAACTGGCTCGCCAACTGACTTAACTACCTCATCACCTAGCTAGCCATGTCAACCGAGCTGACTTAATTAGCTGAATTAACTAGCTAGCTACTAGCTAGACAGCTGACTTTAATAGCTAACTAGATTGCTACCTTGCTAGCCAGCTGATTTAAAGAGTTAGCTAACTAGCTAGCTACCTAGATAACAAGCTCAGCTAAATAGTTAGATGCCTAGCTAGCTAGCTTGCTTAACATGCTGGCTAACTAGTTAGCTTACTCATTATCTAACGTACTAACTAGCTGACTTAGTCATCCTACTTAACTCGTTAGCTAATGAGTTTTCTAGGTGGCTCAAGCAGCTGACTTATCTCATTAGTTAACTAGCTAGCTGACTCATCCAACTGACTTAACTCATTAGCTAACTAGCTAGCAAGCCTACTCAACCAGCTGACTCAACCTATTTGCTTACTAGCTAGTTAACTGACACAACCAGCTGACTTAACCAGTTAGTTAACTAGTTAACTTCCTGATTCAACCTGCTGACCTAACCCTGTAGCTAAATACCTAGCTAGTTGTCTTAACCAGCTAACTTAATTTGAAAGCTGACTTAACTAGCTGAATTAGGTAGGTGACTTAACTACTTATGTAGTTGACTTAATGGGCCAACTTAACTAGTTAGCTAGTTGAATTAACTACCTGAATTAAATAGTTAGCTAACAATTTAATTAGCTGAATAACTAGTTGACTTATCTAATTAGCTAACTAGTTAGTTAACAGACTTAAGTACCTGACTTAAATAGTTAGCTAACTAGTGAGATAGCTGACTTACCTAGCTGATTTATTTAGCTAGATTTGCTAGCTGACTTAGCTAGCTGACTTAACTAGTTGG
>NW_007156348.1:0-8781 GCF_000164805.1 Carlito syrichta | reverse complement strand
CAACTATCTAATCCAGCTAACTAGCCTGCTGAGTAGTTGGCCAACATGTTAAGCCAGCTTATAAGTTGGTCGTGTAGTGAACCAATGTGTTAAAACAGCTAATTATTCTGCCGACTCATCAACTAGACAGCCAACTGGTTGGCTGACTTTTTAAGCCAGCTGACTAGTCGGCCGAGTAGTCAGCCAACATGTTAAACCATAGGTAATTGGTTGAATCGTCAGCAAAGTAGTTGTCACCTACCTAACTCGTCACCAAACTAATTAAGACAGCTAGTTAGTCGTTTACAAAATAGTTAAAACAGTTAACTTGTCAACAAGCTTGTTAAGTCAGCTAGCTATCTCGTTAGCCAACTAGTTAAGTCAGCTGGCTAAGTCAGCTTTCTAACGAGCTAGCTAGCTAAGTCAGCTAGTTAAGACACCTAGCTCACTAGTATGCTAACTATATAAGTCAGTTACCTAAGTCTGCTAACTAAATAGTTAGCTAACTAGTTAACTCAGCTAGTTATTTTAATTCAGGTAGTTAAGTCAACTGGTTAACTAGTTAAGTATGCCAGTTAAGTCAGCTAGCTAAGTAGTTAAGTCAGCTAGCTAAGTCAGCTAGTTAAGTAACTTTCTAATTTAGTTAGTTGGTTAAGACAGTTAGCTAGGTAATTTGGTAATGGGTTAAGTCAGCAGGTTGAGTCAGGTAGTTAGCTAGTTAACTAACGTGTTAAGTCAGCTGGTTGAATCAGCAGGCTAGCTAGTTAGCAAACGCTTTGAGTCTGCTGTTTGAGTACGCTAGCTAGCTAGTTAGCTAACCAGTTATGTCGTCTGGATTAGTCAGCACCTGAGTCAGCTACCTAGCTCATTAGCTAACAAGTTAAGTCAGATGATTAAGTCAGCTAACTAGCATGTTAGATAATGAGTAAGCTAACTAAGTAGCCATCTAGTTAAGTCAGCTAGCAAGATAGGCAGCTAACTATTTAAGTCAGCTTGTCAGCTAGGTAGCTAGGTAGTTAGCTAAATACATAAGTCAGCTGGCTAGCTAGGTAGCCGCTAGTTAGCTGACTATTTAAGTCAGCAGGCTAGCTAGGTAATTTGCTAGTTAAGTCAGCTAGTTAAGTCAGCAGGCTAGCCAACTGGCTAGCTAGGTAGTGAGCCAGTTAAGTCAGTTGGCTAGCCAGCTGGATAATTGGATAATTCACCTAGTTAAGAGAGCTGGCAAGTTAACTGACATCGTAGGTAACTAGCAAGTTAAGTCAGCTAGAAAGTAACCTGGATAGCAAGTGATGTCATTGAGTTAAGTCAGCTGGCTAGCCAATGGGGTAGCTGGTTAAGTCAGCTAGTTAGTCAGCTGTCTAGCCAGCTGGCTAGGTAGGTACCTAGCTAGATAAGTCAGCTTGCAAGCCAGCAGGCTAACCCTTCAATTCAGCTAGTTAAGTCAGCAAGCTTGCCTGCTGGCTAGATAGGAGCTAGCTAGTTAAGTGAGCTGGCTAGCCACAAATCAGCTTGGTAATCAGCTGGTTAGCCAGGTGGCTGGATATGTAGCCAGCCATTTAAGACAGCTGTCTAGTTGGCTGACTTGCTGGTTAAGTCAGCTAGTTATGTCATCTGGCAACCAGCTGGTTAGCTAGTTAAATCAGCTCATTAAGTCAGTTGGCTATCCAGCTGGTTAGCTAGGTAAAATGTTAGTTAAGTCAGATGACTATTTATCAGGGTAGCAAGTTATTTCAGCTAGTTAAGTCAGCTGGCTATCTAGCATGTTAGCTATATAAGTCAGCAATTCATGTCAGCTACTTAGTTAGAGAAATCACCTAGTTAAGTCAGCTGGCTAGCTAAATAGCTAGCTAGGTAGTTAGCTAGTTAAGTCAGCTAGCTATGCCAGCTGGCTAGCTAGATAGCTGGCTGGTTAAGTCAGCTAATTAAGTAAGGTTGCTAGCTTGTTAAGACAACGAATTAAGTCAGCTGGCTAGCGAGCTGCTTATCTGGGTAACTAGCTAGTTAAGTCAGCTGGCTAGCCAGTTAGATAGCTAGTTAAACAACCTAGTTAAGTCAGTTCACTAGCAAGCTGGTTAGCTAGGTAGCTTGGTAGCTAAGTCAGCTGGCAAACCAGTGGGGTACGTAGGTAGCTAGCTAGTTATGTCAGCTGGCTGTCCAGCTGGCTAGTTAGGTAGCCTTGCAGTTATGTCAGCATGCTAGCCTGCTGGCTAGCTCGTTACGTAACCTAGTTAAGTCAGCTGGCTTGTCAGTTGGCTATCTAGATAACTAGATAATTAGGTCAGCCGTCTAGCCCACTGGTTAGCAAGTTAAGTCACCTAGTTAAGTTAGTTGGCTTGCCAACCTACTTGCTATTTAGCAAGCTAGTTAATTCAGCTGTCTAACAATCAGGCCAGCTATATGTCAGCTAGTTAAGTAAAGTGGCTAGCCAGATGACTAGCTAGGCAGTGAGATAGTTAATTCAGTTGGCTAACTAACTGGCTAGCTAAATAAGTCAGCTAGTTAATTCAGCTGGCTAGCCAGCTAGCTAGCTAGGTAGAAAGCTAGTTAAGTTAGCAGGCTAGCCAGCTGGCTCACTAGTTAAGCTGAGTCAGCTGAGTCAGCTGGCTAGCGAGCTGGTTTGCTGGTTAAGTCAACTAGTTAAGTCAGCTGGCTAACCAGCTGGCTAGCTAGGTAGCATGCTAGTTAAGTCAACTAGTTAAGTCAGCTTGCTAGTTAGCTGGCTAGCTAGGTAGCAAGCTAGTTAAGTCAGCTGGCTAGCAAGCATGATAGCTTGTTAAGTCAGCTAGTTATCACAGCTGGCTAGCTAGATTAAATCAGCTGGCTAGACAGATGGCTAGCTGGTAAAGACAGCGAGTTAATTCACCTGGCAATCCAACTGGCTAGCTTATTAAGTCAGCTGGCCAGCCAGCTGGCTAGCTGGTTAAGTCAGCTAGTTAAGTCAACTGGCCAGGCATCTGGCTAGCTAGGTAACTAGGTAGTTAAGTCAGCTAGTTAAGTCAACTGGCTAGCTAGGTAGCTAGCTAGTTAAGTCATCTAGATAAGTCAGCTGGCTAGTTAGTTAAGTCAATTAGTTAAGTCAGATTGCTAGCCAGCTGGCTAACTAGTTAAGTAAGTTAGTTGAGTCAGATGGCTAGCCAGTTGGCTAGCAGGTAAAGTCAACTAGTTAATTCAGCTGGTTTTCCAGCTGGCTAGCTAGGTAGCTAGCTATTTAAGTCAGCTCCCTTGCCTGCCAACCAGTCAGCAAACTAGTCGGCTCACTCGCCAGCCAACAGGTCAACTAACTTATTGGCTCTCACAGGACAACAGGTTAGCTAGCTACTCTGCTTGCTCTCCACCGACTAGTTAATTCAGCTCACCAGTTGGTCCTCCCGCCAGTGATAAAGGCAGCTCGCATTTTGCATTACTTGCTGGTCGACTAGTTAAGTTGGCTCACCTGTCGGCTCACTGTTTGGCCACTAGTTAAGCCCTCTGACCAGTCAGCTCACTCGCCAGTCTACTAAAGTCAGCTGACTAGCCAGGTCACTCACGAGCAGAATAGATAAGTCAGCTGACCAGTCAGCTCACTCGCCGACTGACTAGTTCAGTCAGCTGACCTGTTGGATCACTCTCTGGGCAATTACTTAAATCAGCTCACTTGTCAGTTCACTCGCCGACTGACTAGTTAAGTCAGCTATCAGGTCGTCCGCATAGCTGGCCAACTAGTTAAATCAGCAAACCAATCGTCTGAATAGTTGGCCAACTTGTCAGCCAACAACTTAGCTCAGTTAACTAGTCACCGACAAGTTAGGCCATCTAACAAATCGGCCTACTAATCGGCCGAATAGTAAGGTCGGAACCCCAGCCATCCAACTATTTAACGGAGATGAATAGTGGGCAAACTCGTCAGTCAACTATCTAATCCAGCTAACTAGCCTGCTGAGTAGTTGGCCAACATGTTAAGCCAGCTTATAAGTTGGTCGTGTAGTGAACCAATGTGTTAAAACAGCTAATTATTCTGCCGACTCATCAACCAAATTGTCACCTAGCTAACTCGTTAAATAACTAGTTAAGTCAGTTAGTTAAATAATCTAGCTCACTTGTTAGTTAACTATTTGTCAAGTACTTAACTCTGCTTTATAACTAGTTAACTAATTAAGTCAGCTAGTTATTCAGCTAGTTAAATAGTTAGCTAACTATTTAATTTTCGTTGTTAACTAGCTAAATATTTAAGTCTGCCAGTTAAGTCAGCAATTTAAGTCAGTTTTCTAATTTCGTCACCTGGTTAAGACAGCTAGCAAACTGCTTGACTAACGGGTTAACTTAGCAGGTTGTCTCAGGTAGTTAGCTACTTAACTAAGGTATTAAGTCAGCTGGTTGAGACAGCTAGCTAGCAAGTCAGGAAAGGGGTTGAAGTAGCTGGTTGAGTAGCCTAGCTAGCTAGTTAGCTAACGAGTTAAGTCAGCTGAATGAGTCAGCTAGCAACCTAGCTAGCTAACGATTTGAGTCAGCTGGTTGTGTCAGCTAGCTAGCTCATTTGATAACAAGTTAAGTAAGATAATTAAGTCACCTAGCTAGCACATTAGATAATGTGTAAGATAACTAGTTAGCTAGCTGGTTAAGTCAGCTAGCTAGCTAGGCAGTTAACTATTTGTCAGCTGGCTAGCTAGGTAGCTAGCTAGTTTCCTGACAAGTCAGCTGGCTAGCTAGGAGCTAGCTAGTCAGCTGGCTAGCCAGCTGGCTAGCTAGGTAGCGAGCTACTTAAGTCAGTTGGCTAACCAGCTGGCTAGCTGGTTAATTCAGCTAGTTAAGAGAGCTGGCATGCCAACTGATAAGGTAACTAGCTAGCTAGTTAAGTCAGTTAGAGAGCTACCTGGATAGCTAGTGATGTCAGTGAGTTAAGACAGCTGGATAGCCAACTGTCTAGCTGGCTAAGTTAGTTAGTTTAGTCAGCTATCTAGCAACTGGCTAGTTAGGTAGCTAGATAGATAAGTCAGCTTGCTAGGCAGCAGGCTAGCAGTTCAAGTCAGCTAGTTAAGTCAGCTGGTTTGCCTGCTGGCTAGGTAAGTAGATAGCTAGTTAAATGAGCTGGCTACCCAGCTTGCTTGCTTAAGTCAGCTAGGTAAGTCAGCTGGCTAACCAGCTGACTAGATAGGGAACCAGCTGGCTAGATAGGGAACCAGCCGAGCCAGCTGACTAGCTGTTTAATTCAGCTATTTAAGTCAGCTGGCAACCAGCTGGGTAGCTAGTAAAGACAACTCATTAAGTCATTTGGCTATCCAACTGGTTACCTAGTTAAAAAGCTAGTCCATTCAGATGGCTATCCATCTGGCTAGCAAGTTTTTTCAGCTAGTTTAATCAGTTGTATAGCTAGAAAGCTAGCTTTATAAGTCAGTTAGTTATGTCAGCTAGCTAGCTAGTTAAGTCAGCTAGTTAATTCAGATGGCTAGCTAGATAACTAGCTAGGTAGCTAGCTAGTTGAGCCAGGTAGTTAAGCCAGCTGGCTAGCTAGGTAGCTAGCTGGTTAATTCAGCTAGTTAAGTCAGCTTGTTTGGTAGTTAAGTCAGAGAGTTAACTCAACTGGCTAGCCAGCTGCCTAGCTGTTTAGGTAGCTAATAAAGTCAACTGGCTAGGCAGTTAGCTAGCTAGTTAAGTAACCTTGTTAAATCAGCTCACTAGCAAGCTGGATAGCTAGGTAGCTTGGTAGTTAAGTCAGCTGGCAATAGAGCAGGCTACCTAGGTAGCTAGATATTTAAGTCAGTTGGCTATCCAACTGACTAGCTAGGTAGCTAGGCAATTAATCATCCTCCTAGATAGCTGGCTACCAGGTTAAGTCAATTAGTTAATTCAGATGGCTAGCCAGCTGGCTGGCTAGGTATTAAGCTAGTTAAGTCAGCTGGCTAGCCTGCTTGCTAGCAAGTTAAGTCAGCTAAATTATTCAGCTGGCTTCCCAGCTGGCTGGCTAGGTAGGGAGTTACTTAAGTCAACTGGCTAGTTATTTGGTTACCTGGTTAAGTCATCACGTTAATTCAGCTGGCCATTCAACTGGCTAGCTAATTACTCAGATAGTTAAGTCAACTGACCAGCCAGCTGGCTAGCTAGGTAGCTAGCTAATTTAATAAGCTAGTTGTCTCGCCTTGAGAACTAGGTAGCTAGCTAGTTATGTCAGCTATTGAAGTCAGCTGGCTAGCTGGTTAACTCAGTTACATCATCTGGCTAGCCAGCTTACTATGAGTGTTGCTACCTAGTTAGATCAGCTGGCTAGCCAGGTGGCTAGCTAGTTAAGTCACCTAATTAAGTCAGCTCACTGGCCAGCTGGTTAGCTATGTAATTAGGTAGTTAAGTCAGCTTGCAAGCCAGCAGGTTATGTAGGTAGGTAGCTAGTTAAGTCAGTTGGCTAGCCAATAGGATATCTAGTTATACCAGCTAGTTAAGTCAGCTGGTTATCCAGCTGTCTAGCTAGGTAGATAGCTAGTTAATCTTGATTGCTAGCCAGCTTGCAACTTCATTAATTCAGCTAGTTAAATCAACTGGCTAGGCTGCTGGCTAGCTAGGTAGCTAGGCAATTAAGTCAGCTGGCTCTTCAGCTCACCAGCTAGTTAGGTCAGCTAGTTTACTGAGCTGGCTAACCAGCTGGGTAGCTAGTTAAGTCAGCACGCTATGTCAGTTGTCAATCCAGCTGGCTCACTAGTTAAAAAGCTAGTTAAGATGGATGGGCAGCCATCTGGCTCGCTAGATATTTCAGCTAATTAAGTCAGCTGGCTACCTAGGAAGCTAGCTAGTTAAGTCAGCTAGATATGTCAGCAAGCTTGCTGCTTAAGTCATCTAGTTAAGTCAACTAGCTATATGATAGCTAGTTGGTAGCTAGCTAGTTAAATCAGCTAGTTATATCAGCTGGCTAGGTAGGTAGCTACCTAGTTAATTCAGCTAGTTAAGTCAGCAGCCGAGCTAGTTAAGTCAGTTAGTTAAGTCAGCTGGCTAGCCAGCTGCCTAGCAGGATAGCTAGCTAGATAAGTCTGCTGGCTAGCCAGCTTGCTACTTCTTTATGCCAGCTAATTAAGCCAGCTTTCAAGCCAGCGTGATACATATGTAGCTAGCTAGTTAAGTAAGCTGGCTAGCCACCTGGCTATCTAGTGATGTCAGCTAGTTAAGTGAGCTGGCTAGCCAGCTGGCTAACGAGTTAAGTTACCTAGTTGAGTTAAGTTACCTAGTTGAGTCAACTGGCTTGCCAGCTGCATAACTGGTAAAGTCAGCTAATTAATTCAAGTGGCTAGCCATCTGGCAAACTAGGTAGTCAGCTAGTTAAGTCAGCTTGCCAGCCAGCTGTCTAGCTTGTTACGTCAGTTAGTGTCAACTGTCTAGCCCCCTGGCTGGTAGGTAGCTAGCTAATTAGGTCAGCTGGCTAGCTCTCTGGCTAGCTAGTTAACTCAGCTAGTTAGGATAGCTGCCTAGCCTGCTGGCTAGTTTGATGGCTAGCTAATTAATCCAGCTGGCTAGAGAGATAGCTATCTACTTAAGTCAACTAGTTCAGGCAGCTGGTTCACTGGCTGGATAGCTAGGTGATGACAAGTTAGGACATCTGGTTAACAGGCTGGTCAGGTATGTGGCCATCTAGTTAAGCAAGATGGCTTGCCAGTTGAACAGCAGGGTGGCTGGCTAGATAAGCTGCCTGGCTATCAGAATGTCCAGCCAGACGGCTTGTTATTAATTCAGCTAGCTAGCCAGCTGGCCAGCCCTCTAGCTAGCTAGCCAGCTGCCTAGCCAACTAACCAGTCAGGTAGCTAGCTAGTTAAGCCAGCTGGATAGCCGTCTAGCCAACCAGGTAGCTAGCTAGTTAAGTCAGCTGACTAGCCAGCTAGCCAGCCAACTAGCTAGTCAGCTAGTTAAGTCAGTTAGCTAGCCAGCTAGCTATTTAAGTCAGCTAGCATGTCAGTTAACTATTCAGCTAGCTAGTTAAGTCAGTTAGGTAGTCTGGTTGCTTTTCAGCTAGCTATTTAAGTCAGCTATCTAGTCAGGTAACTAATCAGCTAGTTAAGTCAGTTAGCCAGCTAACTAGCCAGTTAGCTAGCTAGTTAAGTCAGTTAGCAAATCAGCTAGTTACTTAGTTAACAATTGGGGAGCAACTCAGCAAGCTGGTCAGCTAACTAGTGGCCTCACTCGCTTTCCATCAAATCAGCTAACTAGTCTGTTCACTCACCTGCCAACCAGTCAGCAAACTAGTCGGCTCACTCGCCAGCCAAAAGTTCAACTAACTCATAGGCTTGCTCGCAGGCCAACAGGACAGCTAACTAGTCAGCTTGCTCACCAGCCGACTAGTTAAGTCAGCTCACCAATGGCTCTCTGGCTGGCCAACTAGTTAAGGCATCTCAGCTAGCTAGTGAAGTTAGCTGGCTAGCCAGTTAGGTAATTAGTTAAGTAACCTAGTTAAGACAGCTAAGTAGAGAGCTGTTTAGTTGGTAGCTAGTTAGTTAAGTCAGCTGACAATCCAGCTGTCTAGTCAGGTACCAAGTCAGTTAAGTCAGCCTGCTAGCCAACTGTCTAGCTATTTAAGTCACCAAGTTAAGTCAGCTGGCTAGATAGTAATTTTAGCAGTCTAGACCGCTGACTAGCTAGATCTATCTAGATCTAGGTAGCTAGATAGTAATTTTAGCAGTCTAGACCGCTGACTAGCTAGTTAAGTCACCTAGATAAGTCAGTTGGCTATCCAGCTGGCTAGCCAGTTAGCTTGCTGATTAACTCAGTTGGCTAGCTAGTTAAGTCCCCTAATTTAGACAGCTGGCTAGTCAGCAGGCTAACTATATAGCAAGCAAGTTAATTCAGGTGACT
>NW_007156347.1:0-3967 GCF_000164805.1 Carlito syrichta | reverse complement strand
GCTGCTTGAGCCACCTAGGGAGCTCATTAGCAAACAAGTTATGTTGGATGACTAAGTCAGTTAGGTAGCACATTAGATATCGTGCAAGCTAATTAGTTAGCTAATATCTTAAGTCAGTCAGCTAGTTAGGCAGCTAACCATTTATGTGAACTTGTTAGCTAGGTAGCTAGCTAGTTAGCTAACTATTTAAGTCAGCTGTCTAGCTAGTAGCTAGCTAGTTAATTCAGCTAATTAAGTCAGCTGGCTAGCCAGCTGGCTAGGTAGATAGCGAGGTAGTTAAGTCAGTTGGCTAGCCAGCTGGCTAACTGGTTAATTCAGCTAGTTAAGAGAGCTAGCTAGGCAAATGGCAAGGGAGGTAGCCAGCTAGTTAAGTCAGCTAGAGAGCTACCTGTCTAGCTAGTGATGTCTTCGAGTTAAGTCAGGTGGCTTGACAACTGTCTAACTGGTTAATCAGCTAGTTTGTTCAGCTCTCTAGCCAGCTGGTTAGGTAGGTATCTAGCTGGATAAGTCATCTTGCAAGCCAGCAGGCTAGCTGTTCAAGTCAGCTAGTTAAGAAAGATGGCAAGCCTGCTGGCTCGGTAGGTAGCTAGCTATTTAAGTGAGCAGGAAAGCCAACTTGCTAGTTTAAGTCAGCTAGATAAGTCAGTTGTCTAGCCAGCTTGCTAGATAGTTAGCCAGCTAGTTAAGTCCGCTGGCTAACCAGCTGACTAGCTGGTTAAGTCAGGTATTTAAGTCAGCTGGAAACCAGAAGGCTAGCTAATTAAGTCAGCTCATTAAGTAAATGGGCTATCCAACTGGTTAGTTAGTTAAAAAGCTAGTTTAAGCCAGATGGCTATCCATCAGTTTACTAGTTATTTCAGCAAAGTTAAAGTCAAGCTGGCTAGCTAGTAAGCTAGTTATATAAGTCAGCTTGTTATATCAGCTAGCTAGCTAGTTAGTCAGCTAGTTAAGTCAGCTGGCTAGCTAGTATATAGCTAGGTAACTAGCCTAGTTAAGTCAATTAGTTAAGCCAGTTGACTAGCTAGATAGCTAGCTAAGTCAGCTAGTGAAGTCAGCTTGCTAGCTAGTTAATTCAGTGAGCTAAGTTAGCTGGCTAGCCAGTTGCCTGTATGGGTAGCTAGCTAGCTAAGTCAGCTGGCTAGCCAGTTAACCAGCTAGTTAAGAAACCTACCTTAGTCAGCTCACTAGACAGCTGGTTAGGTAGGTAGCTAAGTAGTTAAGTCCGCAAGCAAGACAGCTGTCTACATAGTTAGTTAGTTAACTCAGCTGTCTATCCACCTGGCTAGCTAGGTTGCTAGGCAGTTAGGTCAGCATACTAGCCAGGTGGCAAGCTACTTAAGTCCCCTAGTTAAGTCAGTTGGCTAGACAGCTGGCTAGCTGGTAGCTAGATAGTTAAGTCAGGTGTCTAGTCTGCTGGCTAGCTAGTAAAGTCATCTAGTTAAGTCAGCTGGATATCAGCCAACTAGTTAAGTCAGTTGACAAGTCAGATCACTCACCAGACGTCTATTTAATTCAGCTCACATGGCTCACTCACAGACCGACTAGTTAAGTCAGCTAGCTGGTCAGCCTACAAGCCAGCCAACTAGTTCAGTCAGCTAACCAATCAGCTGACTAATCGGCCACATTGTCAGCTGATATATTAGCTCAGCTAACTAGTCAGCCGACTAGTTAGTACAGCTAACTTGATAGCCAACTAGTCGGATGACTATTTATTTCAGCAAAACAGCAAGACAACTAGTTAACCTAGATAGCTAGTGGGCAAACTCGTCATTCAACTAGTTGACCCAGCTAATTAGTTTGCTGACTAATTGACCAACATGTTAAGCCAGCTAACATATCGGCCGAGTAGTCAGCCAAAGTGTTAAACCAGCTAACTTGTTAGCCGACTAGCCAGCCAACAAGTTATTTCACCTAGTTAACTTGTTAACCAATTAGACAAGTCAGCTAATATACTCATTTACCAACTAGCTAAAACAGTGAGCTAACATTAACCAACTCAATAAATCAGTAGCTGTCTGATTAGCCAACTAGTTAAGTCAGCTAACTAAGTCTGCTAGCTAAACAGCTGGCTAGCTAAGTAAGCTAGCTAAGTCTGCAAGTTCACTAATTAGCTAGCTATTTAAGTTAGCTACTTAAATCTGCTACATAACTAGTTAACTAGTTAAGTCAGCTAGTTATTCAGCTAGTTAAATAGTTAGCTATATATTTCATTCAGGTAGTTAAGTCAGCTAGCTAACCAGTTAAGTCAGCTACTTAAGTAGTTAAGTCAACTAGCTATGTCTTCTAGTTAAAACAACTTTCTAATTTAATCAAGTGCTTAAGACAGCTAGCTAGTTAGTTAGCAAATGGGTTATCGAGCAGATTTAGTCAGGTAGTTAACTAGTTAACTGAAGGGTTAAGTCAGCAGGTTGAGTCAGTTAGCTAGTTAGTTAGCAAACGAGTTGAGTCAGATGGTTGAGTAGGTAGTTAGCTAGTTACCTAACGAGTTAAGTCAGCTGGATGAGTCAGAGAGGAAGCTAGTTAGCTAACGATTTATGTAAGCTGGTTGAGTCAGCTAGCTAGCTTGTGAGCTAAGGAGTTAAGTCAGATAATTAAGAAAGCTAGCAAACATGTTAGATAACGAGTAAGCTAACTAGTTAGCTAGCTGATAAAGTCAGTTGGCTAGCGAGTTGGCTAGCTAGTTAAGCCACCTAGTTAAGTCAGCTCACTGACCAGCAGGTTAGCTAGGTATTTAGGTAGTTAAGTCAGCTGACAAGCCAGCGTGCTATGTATACAGGTAGCTAGTCAAGTCAGCTCACTAGCCATTCGGCATCTAGTTATGTCAGCTCGTTAAGTCAGCTGGCTATCCAGCTGTCTAGCTAGGTATTAGCTAGTTAAGTCTGCTGGCTAGCCAGCTGGCTACTTCGTTAAGTCAGCTAGTTAAGTCAGCTGGCTAGGCTGCTGGCTAGCTAGCTAGATAGGTAATCAAGTCAGCTTGCTAACCAGCTGGCTAGCTAGTTAAGTCAGCTAGTTCAGTCAGCTGGCTAGCGAGCTTGCTAGCTAGGTTGCTAGCTAGTTATGTCAGCTGTATAGCCAGCTGGCTTGATAGTTAAGTCACCTAGTTAAGTCAGCTGATTAGCCCACTCTCTAACTAGGTAGCTTGTTATTTATTCAGCTGGCTAGACAGCTGGCTAGATAATTCAGCTGGAAAACCAAGTGACTAGCTGTGTAGCAAGCTTGTTAATTCACCTGGCTAGAAAGCAGGCCAGCCAGTTAAGACAGCTGGTTAAGCCAGCTGGCTAACTATGTAGGGACCTAGTTAAGTCAGTTCAGTAGCCAGCTGGCTAGCTATTTAGGTCAGCTAGTTATGTCAGCTGGCTATCCAGGTGACTAGAGAGGTAGAGAGCTAGTTACGTTAGCTGGCTAGCCAGCTGGATAACTAGTTAACTCAACTAGTTTAGTCACCTGACTGGAGAGCTGCCTAGCTTGTTAATTAACTAGTTAAGTCATCTGGCTAACCTGGCTAGTTATTTAAGTCACCTCATTAAGTATATTGGCTAGCCAGATTGCAAGCTAGTTAAAAAGTTAGTTAAGTCAGATGGCTAGACAGCTAGACACCTGGCTAGCTACTTATATGAGTTAGTTATTTCAGTTGGCTACCTAGGTAGTTAGCTAATTAAGTCAGCTAGTTATGTCAGCTAGCTGGCTTGTGAAGTTAGCTAGATAAGTCAGCTAGCTAGCTAGGTATCTAGCTAGTTATTTCAGCTAGTAAAGCCAGCAGGCTAGCTAGGTAGCTAGCTAGTTAAGTCAGCTAGTAAAGTCAGCTGTCTAGCTGGGTAGCTAACTAGTTAAATTTGCTGGCTAGCCAGCTAGCTATCTAGTTAGGTCACCTAGTTCATTCAGCTCACTAGCTAGCTGGAAAGCTAGGGAGCTAGATAGTTAAGTGTGATGGCAAACATTCAGAATACGTTTCTAGCTAACTATTTAG
>NW_007156346.1:0-451 GCF_000164805.1 Carlito syrichta | reverse complement strand
AGACAGCTGGCTAGCTACTTATATGAGTTAGTTATTTCAGCTGGCTACCTAGGTAGTTAGCTAATTAAGTCAGCTAGTTATGTCAGTTAGCTGGCTTGTGAAGTTAGCTAGATAAGTCAGCTAGCTAGCTAGGTATCTAGCTAGTTATTTCAGCTAGTAAATCCAGCAGGCTCGCTAGGTAGCTAGCTAGTTAAGTCAGCTAGTAAAGTCAGTTGTCTAGCTGGGTAGCTAACTAGTTAAATTTGCTGGCTAGCCAACTAGCTATCTAGTTAAGTCACCTAGTTAATTCAGCTCACTAGCTAGCTGGAAAGCTAGGGAGCTAGATAGTTAAAGGTGCTGGCAAGCCATTCAGAATACGTTTCTAGCTAACTATTTAAGTCAGCTGGCTAGTCACCTGGCTAGCTAGTGATGTCAGTTAGTTAAATCTCCTGGTTAGCCAGCCGGCTAAAGA
>NW_007156345.1:0-776 GCF_000164805.1 Carlito syrichta | reverse complement strand
CTCACCTAGCTAGAATTTTATATAACGAGTAAGCTAACTAGTTAGTTAGCTGCTTAAGTCAGCTATCTAGCTAGGCAGCTAACTATTTAAGTCAGCTTGTTAGCTCGGAATCTAGCTAGTTAGCTAACAATTTAAGTCAGCTGGCTAGCTATGGAGCTAGCTAGTTAGCTAACTATGTCAGCTGGCTATCTAGGTAGCTAGTTAGTTAAGTCAGCTAGTTAATGAGCAGGCTATCCAGCTGTCTAGTTTGGTAGTGAGCTAGTTAAGTCAGTTGTCCAGCTAGCTGGTTAGCTGGTTAATTCAGCTAGATAAAATAATTGGCTAGCCAATTTTCAAGGTAGTTAACTAGATAGTTAAGTCAGCTATATAGCTACATGGCTAGCTAATGATGTCAGCGAGTTAATTCAGCTGACTAGTCAACTGGCTTGCTAGTTAAGACAGCTAGTTGAGTCTGCTGTCTAGCCAGCAGGTTATGTAGATAGCTACCCAGATAAATCAGCATACTAGCCAGCAGGCTAGCTGTTCAATGCACCTAGTTAATTCAGCTGGCTATCCTGCTAGCTAGGTAGTTAGCAAGATAGTTAAGTGAGCTGGCTAGCCTGCTTGCAAGCTTAAGTCAGCTAGTTAAGTCAGCTGGCTATCCAGCTGGATAGATAGGTAGCCAGCTTGTTTAGTCATCAGGCTAGATAGGTGACTAGCTGGTTAAGTCAGCTAGTTAAGTCAGCTGGCAACAAGCTGGCTAGCTAGTTAGGTAAACTCATTAAGTCAGTTGGCTA
>NW_007156344.1:0-452 GCF_000164805.1 Carlito syrichta | reverse complement strand
CCCAGGAAGCACATAATTTTCAGCCACTTGCTTGGCTATCTCCTTCTCTCCCAAATATTTTCCATTTTTTCTGGTCCTGTTCACTGTCCCCACCCATTTTGTCTCTTGACTTTTGCCTAGCAATCTGGTCTTTTTCTGCTTCCCAGTTCTCACACCTTGCAGCCAGTTCCTAAGGAGCCCTGCTCCCCTCCGTTCCCCGCTCCAGATCTTGGCCTTCATCCACTAGAGCTGAGTGTACACCCAGGAGCTGGCTAGGTCCACAGTAGGACCCTGAGTCCAGCACCAGCTGTTGCCTGCATCCCACATCAACCGACTCTGACCACAGAGGAGTTGGGTTGAAGAAACTTGTGACTCAGTGTCACTTCTCTTTCTGATCCACCCCCTACTTCCTCTTCTCCCCCTTCTTTCCTCTATAGACTCTGTCATGGCCCTGGTGCCTCTGATCAGCTCTT
>NW_007156343.1:0-9966 GCF_000164805.1 Carlito syrichta | reverse complement strand
GAGAGTGAGTACTGGAGAGGAAATGAGACACTGAGTAGACGGCCTGAGGTTTTGGGAAGATACATGTTTTCTTTGTTGTGGAAGGAGAGAAGATTTGTCTGTCGGGTGGAGAAGGAAGTCGGAAGAGAGATATTGTGGGGCAGGCTTGTTTAGAACAGAAATCAAAGACCGGTTTTTCTGAGAGACAGAAATGACATCTACAAATGACATGCTGTTTCGGCTACTTCCATTGCTAGCTGCTCTCCTTGGTGGTGACAGTGCAGAGGGTAAGAACACTGACCACTGCCCTGGTGGGCACAAGAGGATGTGTGTGCATGTGTGTGCGTGTGTGTGGTTTCCCTAGCATATATCCAGAGAGTAAGAGTGCTAGTCTGCTTCCATTCTAACTGTCCCTGATTCCAGGTCCCTGCATCTTATGACGGTGGTTGGTAAGTCATGGGAACCATGGCAGGCAAGTGTCTGCTCCCCTTGTCTCCAGATTCTGAGTTGCTCTACTTGGGCTTCTCTCTGTCTTCATTCTCTCTCCCTCAATGTCCTTCCCCTCCCCATTCTATCTATTCTTTTGCCACAGGGTTTGAGGAGCCTATCACTTTCCGTATCACCCAGATCTCAATCTTTTACAACAATTCTTGGGAGCAAACTCTGGCCTCAGGATGGTTGGATGAGTTGCAGACGCACAGGTGGGAGAGCAACTCCAGCACCATCATTTTCCTGAGGGCCTGGTCCAGGGGCAACTTCAGCAATAAGGAGCTGAAGGATAATGAAAGGTTTTACCATGTATACCTCGTTCGATTACATCAGGCAATCCAAACCTTTGCCAGCATCTTGCAGGTGAAATGTGAGTTCAGTTCCCTCAATGGGTCGTACAGAGGTTGGGGGAATGGGGTTGTCTTGGTGAATTTCTTATTCCTCTAGGAAATAGACTCCATTCTCGTCTCAGTCTTACTCCACTCTTCTCACCATAAAGGTGCAATCACACACTTTTGGGGACAGGGGCTATTATCCAGACCCCAGTTCTTGGAACACTTTGTCTTCTGCTACTTAATGAACATTGATTGCAGTGTTGGGCTTCATTATCTTCCCTTAGAGGTATCCCCTGGCCACTCTTTTCCCTGTCTCCAGCCAGACACCCTCAGCTTCTCCATTCTTTGATCGGCTCCTTAAAGTGGATTTTCTCTCCTGTCCATCCTCTTCAGCATTATCTGTCTAGGTAGTGACTGTAACCCATTGCGTTCCATTCACTCGAGGTTGTTGTCATCCCAGCTCTCTCACACTAAGTTGTTCCTCACCCACACCATCCATATCCCCTTCTTTGAACAATTTAAGTGTCATTCCTCGTGTCATTCATCTCTTTCTTCACCTCCACCCCCACCGCCAATTTCTCTGAATTTATGATCCAACCAAACCTTGTTCCATTCCCTCAAACCTCACCCACTTCCCCCTTCTGCTTCTATTGATTTTGGCTCCTATTAATTCCATTTTATCCTGTTTGCTCCCCTTTTCCGCCAATTCACAACCCCAGATCCTTTTGAGCTGCAGGTAACAACAGGCTGTGAGCTGCGTCCTGGAAAACCCATAGTCAATTTCCTGCGAGGAGCCTATCGAGGATTAGATTTCATGAGTTTCCAGAACAATTCCTGGGTGCCTTCTCCGGAGGGTGGAAGCAGGGCCCAGCTTGTCTGCCAAGTGCTCAATCGGTATCTCCGGTACAAGGATATAGCACAGCAGCGTCTCAGTGATGACTGCCCACGTTTCATCCTGGGTCTTATTGATGCAGGGAAGGCCTATCTCCAGCAACAAGGTCAGTCTGCACCCTCCCTCCAAGAATTTTCTATTAGAGTATTGTACCTTCCCAGCGACTCCTTCAAATTTAGGATAAAAAGAAGCCACCCAGAAGTGGGAAAGGTTGGGTGCTGGTGGCTCGCACCTGTAATCCTAACACTTTGGGAGGTCAAAGTAGGAGATCCCTTGGGATCAGGAGTGCGAGATCAGTCTGGGTAACACAGTGAGACTCCCATCTCTAAAAAGCAAAAATTCAGAAAAACAAAGTAGCAAGGCATGATGGATCATGCGTGCAATGCCAGCTGCCTGGGAGGCTGAGGAGGGAGGATTGCTTGAGTCAAGACATTTGAGGCTGGAGTGAGTTACGGACTATGACTGCACTTCAATGTGGGTGTCAGAGATAGACCCTGTCTATTAAAAAAAGAGGAAGAAATGGGAAAAGTGTGTTTCTGTAGACTGATGTGGAGATCCAAACTTTTAAGTCTGTGTAGAGTCTCTGTCTAAATATCTTTTCTGTGCTTTGCAGTGAAGCCTGAGGCCTGGCTGTCCAGTGGCCCCAGTCCCGGGCCTGGCCGTCTACTGCTGGTGTGCCACGTCTCAGGATTCTACCCAAAGCCCGTGTGGGTGATGTGGATGCGGGGTGCGCAGGAGGAGCCAGGCACTCAGCAGGGGGACGTCCTGCCCAATGCTGACGGGACATGGTATCTCCAAGCAACTCTGGATGTGGATGCTAGGGAGGCCGCAGGCCTGGCCTGTCGGGTGAAGCACAGCAGTCTAGAGGGCCAGGACATCATCCTTTACTGGGGTGAGAAAGAACTAGGCCCAGGCTGGAAATGGTACGAGACAGTTCTCAGACCCAGCAGGACAACCAGCTAAAAAAATTGGGATTTTAGGGATTCCAGATCCAGAAAGAACAAAAATAGGCAATCCAAGGGATAGAAATGTTGCAAATGAGGATTCTGTAGATGAAGGGTAATATTAAGGGCTAGGTGAAGTATGCATCTCTGAGCTGGAATGAGAGGGAAAAGAAAGAAAAACAGAAAGAAAGGAGACTGATAAGTTAGGCACTCGAATGAACAAAAGGAGCTCAGGGGAATGCAGTGAAACAGGGAGTGGATGGGGTAAGGTGAGGTTGATTTGAAATAACGTCCTTGATATCTAACCAAATCCACAGGGCGTCGTAATTTCATGGGCTTGATCTTCCTGGCAGCAATAGTGCTCCTACTTCTTCTGATAGGTCTTGTGTTTTGGTCCCGAAAGCACTGGTGAGTTCTTTATGTCTGTCTTTCTTGTCTCCCTCCACCAGCGCCCCTTCCCTCCTACCCTCTGTTCTCACCTCTTGCTTATGCAGAGTGACTTCCCTCTCGGTTCTCATTCAGGTCCTGTTAGGACACACTGTGGGCCTTCTCACCACGCTTCTCCCCTTCGGTGAACACCCAGCAGCCCAACGGCTTAGGAAGTACTTGAACACATCACAGTGATGACATCCTTTCAACTCTCTTCGTAAAACCCGAGTTGTTATTTATTTCTGCTAATGATCAATGGGCAATATAAGCTTAATTCAGTTATGCAGGATTTGTTCTTCTGACCTGGGTTCTAAGACTTTAAAATTTAGATTTTGAACTCTGAATGAAGAGGGGTTATTGCAACCTTCACATGTTCGACTGTTAATGGACCATTAGATGCTGTTTCCTCCAGAGGGCCCTCTCTGATTCACAGGTGGGGGGCAGATTCTCCCTAGTCTGAACTCTCGCCACATTTCAGCTGGACTTTGTAAACTGCACTTCTCACTATCTTTCATTGCATTTATTTAGGTCCCTTTTCCTCTTCATATTTTTCAGCTCCTTTAGAGCAAAGGACATGTCTTTTAAATATATGTAGCCCTGGTGAAGCGTCTTACCTGCATGTAACATGTTCTCAGTAAAAATCTGTGTTAAATTTATGCCAGATTTGTACTCTTTCTTATTCTCTTCCTGACACTTTTGTAGTAGTTGAGACATTTGATGCTCCTCTTGTTAAACTTAGTCAAGACTACACACTTTCTTAGTTCTATAGGTTCTTTTCTGAGTCCCTGAAGAGAAACACAATTTTGCCTCCGACTACTCTTATTATTTAACTGTTGAAAGCTATTAGGGGCCAGGCATGGTGGCTCATACCTATAAGCCCAGCATTTTGGGAGACCAAGGCAGGAGGATTGCCTGAGGCCAGGAGTTTGAGACCAGCTTGGGAAATATAGTGAAAGCCTATCTCTACAAAAAATAAAACAGATTAATTTAGCTGGGCATGTTGGCATGTGCCTGTAGTTCCGCCTACTCAGGAGGCTGAGGTGGGAGAATCACTTGAGCCTAGGAGTTTGAGGCTGGAGTAAATTATTGTTCCAAGTATTCTAAATTAAAAAAAAACAAGGCAGGATGTAGGCCCTTGCTATTCAGGGTTGGGGGATAAGCAGCAGAGTTATCACATTGGAACTTGTTAGAAATATAGAATCTAGGGTCTCACTTCAGATCTACTGAATTAGAATTAAAATTTGTATTTTAGGAAATCAGCAGGAGATTCAAAAGGGCATTGAAATTTGAGAAGCCCTGATGTAGGTGATGCCTGAGACACAGCACAGGCATGTCACTGAAAAAAAACTGGCCAAGAAAAGGGAACAAGAGTGTTGCCTCTCAAGATTCAAGAAGGATCAAGGAAACAATAGACAGTACATGGCAGTTGTGTTCCCTAAAGTCGTCACAAACACTAAATCAATAAGTTCTGATGGTGGCTCCCAGGGGACATACAGAATCAGGTTCTTGTGAGATTTTGCCACATTTTTGTTAACTGATGTATACACAGACTTCTTTTATGTGTGTTTTTACTTAAAGACATCTTATTATATATATTTACAAATAATTCATTATATGCAGTATTTCTGTAAAATAAAATACTGAGAGGTGTTTAATATTTTCCTGACTTTGGTTAACATGGCCATACATTTCTTTGGTTTTCCTCCTCAAAACGATGCTGTCCACTATACTTAAAAAAATTAATAATCTGTTACCATCTCCTGACTCCACACTTTTAGCTGTTTTTCATTTCTTATTGTAACGTTACAGATGTTACTTTCCCAAGCGGCCTCACGTACAGACTGGTGAGTATCTTCTTCCTCAGCAGGCTCTGCACTGCTGAGTCGTTAACGTTGAACTTGGGGCCAACAGCCCTGGAACTAAGCATCTCTAAATCACATATTTTCTCTGTGAGACACATCATGGCCTCTTGTTCTTAGGAAAATTGGACAACCCTTAAGCACTACACTTGGGAACCATTTTAAGTAGTGAGATCACCAACCAAAAGCACAGATATGTGGAGAATGAGGCACTGCATAGATTCCAGGAAGGACACCTGTTTGCCATGTGGGAGCTGACAATGAAGGCAGAGCGTCACTTTTGTCAACTTAGTGGGTTACGTGTCCTCGGGATGACTCGAATTTTGTGCCACTGTGCGCGTAAGCGTGCATGCCTGTGAGAGTGTTGTGAATATAGATTTTGGAGTTACAAATACATTTTAGCAGGTAGACAAATTATAAATACAGAATTTGTGAAAATGAGGACTGACTGTTGACCCGAATGGTAGTGTGAGTCAAGTTATCTGTGGCTAGACTTTAACTATTTTAGCACTCATAATTTTGTTGTTGCTGTGTTGTTTAGGGGCCTTGCTATTAGACTGAAAAGAGGCTATTTTGGTTGTGTTAGAACAGTCATTTAGGAAAGACTTGCAAACTTGTATTCTTTTGTAACTGAGTTGGGCTAAACATAAAAGCCGCTTGGATTCACAAGTGTACATCTTTCTTTTTTTTTGAGTTGGAGTCTCACTCTGTCGCCCAGACTGAAGTGCAGTGGCTGTTCCCAGCCACCGCAGACTCGACCTGCTGGGCTCCGACGATCCTTCCGCCTCAGCCTTCCAAGTAGCTGGAACTACAGGCGGGCGCTACCACTCCCGGCTAATTTTTTATTTATTGTAGAAATGAGGTCTTGCCAAGTTGCCCAGGCGGGTCTCGAACCCTCGAACTCAGGCAATCCACTCACCTCAGCCTCCCAAGGTGCGGGATTACAGGCTGAGCCACGTCTCCCCACGCCCACCAGCACGGTTAGGGCCTTGCCTGACTGACTTGTCAATCGTTTCTAGTAGCCGTTGTCGGTGCTGAAGAAGACATAGTTCCAGACAAGCCAGACCACCCAGTGATTAGGAGAGGGGACCAAGGCAGATAGGAATGTGTCTGAAAGCTTGGAGCGGGCATTGCCCACCTCCCCTCCATCTGCAAACGCAAGGACATCGGAATGTTACAGGCCAGGGCTCTGGGAATGAGAGATTGTTACAATTATGCTTTAAAACAATTTAAAGCGATTATCCTAAATGTTATGACTTTCTCTTCTGTCCAAATATTGCTTTTGTCTGCCCCCCACCCTAAAAAACTGCAAAAGAACATATTGTATATTTCAAAATGTTATCTAAAATGTCAGCATGACCAGGAAACTTTTGTCTTGTCAGTGGTCACGTATCAAAAAAATTTTTTTTTGTTTGAGTTGGAGTCTCACTCAGTCGCCCAGACTGGAGTGCAGTGGCCACTCCCGGCCACCACAGCCTCGACCTGCTGGGCTCTGGTGATCCTTCCCCCTTAGCCTTCCAAGTAGCTGGAACTACAGGCGCGTGCTACCACGCCCAGCTAATGTTTTTGATTTTTATTGTAGAGATGAGGTCTCGCCAAGTTGCCCAGGCTGGTCTCAAACCCGCGGGCTCAGGCAATTCACTCACCTCAGTCTCCCAAGGCGTGAGATTACAGGCTGAGCCATCGAGCCCGGCCTCAGAAATTTTTAATGTAAATCTTGTCATGCTTAAACTGTGTGTAGGCTTCAAACTCGGCTTGGATGAAGGACTATGAATTTGGGGTATAAATGGAATGAATTTGTGATGTTCTGAAAGGGCTTTTTGGCAATAACGCCGACCCGTCTCTATAACCTGGTTATAGAAATTAAACACTCCCCTTTTTCCCAGTCTCTGCCTCTCATATTTTAACTGGTCACAGGGGATAGCAGCCAATTTACTGGAATGGGCTGTAACCGTCTTATTGTGTCGCCCAGGCTGGAGGCACGATCACCATGGCTCACCATAACCTCGAACTCCTGAGTTCAGGCAATCCTTCTGTCTAAGCCTCCTGAGTAGCTGAGACTACAGGCAGACACCAACATGGCTGGTTAATTTTTTGATTTTTTTGTAGTGATGAGGTCTCACTATAATCCCCAGGCTGGTCTTGAACTCTTGGGCTCAAACAATCCTCCCAAAGTGCTGGGATAACAGGCATGCACCACTGTATTTGGCCTGTTTTTCTAATTTATTGATGAATTAGGTTTTAATTTTGTTCTAAACTTTTTAATGGGATATAAGAGATTTCTTTAAAAGAAATACATATGACCGGATGGCTATAATTGACTCTGTGAATGGAAGAAGATTTAACACATCATTGCAGCATCATGTTTAAGATTTTATATTTATTATTTATAATTCATGATTATTTATCTGACTGTAATTATTTTAGTTCAGTTCATGAAGATTTTTAAAAAACCCAAACCTTTCCTTATTCACATGAGAGACAGTTTGACTGACCAGTCCACAGCAAGTTAGAAGTTTACAGGAAATTTCTCAGTCCTAGAAAGAAGAATTAAAAGACAATGTGTGAGTACGAAGATACACAATTCAAGAGAAAAACAAGGGAAGGGAAATTTCTTCTTACAAGTGACTTGACCACATCTACACACAAACATGCTTCATCACAGGCAGGAGAAGTGATTAGGAGGAGTTTCAGCAAGAGTGAAAGAAAATTCAGTCTGCATCATGTATTAAGGTGTCAGGGAAATTAGTATTCTCTCTCTGAAATTAATTTTCTGTGGGACCTTATTTTAGAAGCTGGAAATATTAATTCATAAATTTGATATATGTTTCAAAAATGATTTCCATATACTTTGCTCACTTTTCTGTGGTGATTTGTAAATCCAGTGAGCTCAGTATTTTAAAGCTGGAGATGAAGATATGGGGTGAGCTCAGTGTGCATCTGCACTCACACATTTGTGCTTTCTGCCTTTGAGTTTTAAATGGAACTTTAGAACAAGGGTCACTAAGGGTTACTTTTTGCTCATCACAATTACCTCTAATCTTATTGTCATGCACTATTATTACACAGTTGAGCACATATTCTCTCTGGTTTATACAATTATTCTGAAGTGACACGGATAAATGGTTGGTTCCATGTTTTTGCTATTGTGAATAGTGCATCAGAAAACATGTGTGGGCAGGTGTCTTTTTGGTAGAACAGTTTATGTTCCTCTGGGTATTTTCCCAGGAGAGGGATTGCTGGATCATATGGAAGCTCAATTGTTAGTTCTTTGAGAAACAGTCACACATTGGTTGCCATAGAGGGTGAAATTGCTTGCAATCCCACCAGCAGTGTAGAAATGTTCCCTCTTCCCCACACCTGTGCCAGCATCTGTTGTTTCTTGACTTCTTATTGATGGTCATCCTTACTGGAGTTAGGTGGTATCTTACTGTAGTTTTGATTTGCACTTCTCTGATGATTAGTGAGGCTGATATTTTTTCATGTGTCTGTTGGCTGCTAGTATGTTGCCTTTTGAGAAGTGTCTGTTCATGGCCTTTGC
The DNA here is from genome assembly GCF_000164805.1 of Carlito syrichta. NCBI lineage: Eukaryota > Metazoa > Chordata > Mammalia > Primates > Tarsiidae > Carlito > Carlito syrichta. The sequence continues at coordinate 1,498 of NW_007156343.1, read as the reverse complement.
CCACTTTATAATGGGGTTGTTTGATTTTTCCTTTCACCTCGTTTGAGTTCCTTGTAGATCCTGGATGTTAGATCTGTGTCAGGTGTGTAATTTGCAAATATTTTTTCCCATTCTGTGGGTTGTCTCTTTATTCTCTTGATGGTTTACTTTTGCTGTGCAAAAGCTTTTCAGTTTGATGAGGTCTTACTTGTCTATCTTCTATGGAATTTGCTTTTGGAGACTTGGTCAAGGATTCATTGCCTACTCTGATGTGCATAAGGATCTTCCCTACATTTCTCCTAGAATTCTTATAGTGTGGGGTTTTACGATTAGGTTTGGTCCATTTAGAGTTAATTTTTGTGTATGGTGATAGGTAGGGGTCCTGTTTCAACCTTCTGCATGTGATCAGCCAGTTTTCCCAGCACCATTTACTAACTATGGTCTTCTTTTCCCAGTGATTGTTAACTGAGACTTTGTCAGAGATGAGTTGGTGGAGACATCATGTTTTTGCTTTCAGAATCTCTGTCCTGTTCTAGGTCTATGTGACTGTTCTGATTTGGTTACTGTAGACTTGTAGTAAGTTTAAACTCTGGGAAGTGTGATACTTCCCACTATGTTCCTTTTGCTGAGGGTAGCTATTTTGGCTATTCATGCTCTTTTTTGTTTCCATATGAATTGCTGTATTGTTGTTTCCATGTCTGAAAAAAATGATGTTGGTAATTTGATAGGTATTGCATTGACTATGTAGATTGCCTTGGGTAGCATGTACATCTTGACAATATTGCTTCTTCCGATCCTTGAGCATGGAATGTTTTTCCATTTGTGTCATCCTTGATTTATTTGAGCAGTGTGTTGTAGTTCTCATTGTAAAGATCTTTCACTTCTCTGGTTAAGTGGATGTCAAGGTACTTCATGTTTTTTGTGTGTGGCAATTATGAATGGGATTGTGCTTTTTATTTGACATTCTGCCTGCTTATTGCTGGTGTATAGAAATGCAAGTGTCTTTTGCACATTAATTCTGTACCCTGAGACTTTACCAAAGTCGATTATCAGTGTGAGGAGGCTTTTGACAGACTCCCTAGGGTTTTCAAGGTATAGAATCATATTGTCTTCAAAGAGGGATAGCTTAACTTCCTCTTTTCCTATTTGGAAATGAAGTTTAACCTGATTTCCTTCTCTTACCTGATTGCTCTGGTTAGGACTTCCAGCATTATGTTGAGCAGGAGGGGTGAGAGTGGGCATCCTTGTCTTGTTCCCGTTCTTAGGGGGAATGCTTCCAGCTTTTGTCCATTAAACAAAATGTTGACTGTGAGTTTGTCATAGATGGCTCTTACTATTTTGAGAAATGTTCCTTCAATGCCTAGGTGCTCAAGGGTTATTATTTAATATTTCTTTTCTTCAGTTAATGTCATTTATATGTAAAAAATATTCATACAGACTCAAAAAAAATATTTGCAAACAGAAACTATCAATAAATGAAGTAGAATTCATCCATCCAATGCAAGGCTGGTTTATTTTT
>NW_007156342.1:0-788 GCF_000164805.1 Carlito syrichta | reverse complement strand
GCTCAGGAGAATGATCACTATTCTGGGACCTGAGGCCACGAGAACATTTCTCCCATGAGTTCTCACAGAAAAGAAACTATTTGATGCAGTGAACAAATGTTTTCAGGAAAGTTCTTTTGCTAAATTTTATGGGGTTCATAAGTCTGTTTGTTAGTAAGTCTCTTAAAGTCAGATGATTATGTCAGGGTGTGGGAAAAATTAAGAATAGTGATTCTATACAACACTATGGGATCTTGTCCAGGGGTTCAGTTCTCTGATGGTCTGTCAAACTCAATGGTACATTTATGTTACCTATAGGCATGAATAGATTCCATGTCTCCCATAGATATTGTTTATGTTTCAGGAACTTATTTTTGATTCTATTATTCTTTTAGATTCTATAATCTAACATATACCTTATGGAAAACTATTTTATATTATCTATTAAATGCAGAACAGTAGCTTTAACAATCGGTTGAACTATGGGTGAAATTGGCAATTACACATTTCTTGTGGTTTTTGGAGATCTACTCAAGGACTTTTACTTGATTCTCAGATTTGATCCTAGGAGGTGGATAGCACCTGTAAGGGAACACCAAGATTCTTCTTGAGATACAATTTTAGTTTTGTTCCAAAGTCACTGACTGACCTAATTACAACTCCTTGTATCCCAATGCATAACAAATTCTACTTTTGGGGGGATGCCAGATACGATTTTAGGCAGGAAAAAATTTAAAACAATTTGAATCCTAATAAGGGTATAAAGTGTCCTGAGAAAAGCACCCATGGGTCCTCGAGCTATTCTTTCC
>NW_007156341.1:0-440 GCF_000164805.1 Carlito syrichta | reverse complement strand
GTAGCTTGTTTGGTATCCAGTTATGTCAGCTAGATAGCCAGCTAGCTAATCAGCTAGCTAATTAAGTCAGCTAGCACATCAGTTCGTTACTTAGCTAACTAATCGGCTAGAAACTCAACTAGCTGTTAATCTAACCAGTGGGATCATACGCTTTCCATTAGGTCAGCTAACTCGTTGGCTCCCTTGCCTGCCAACCTGTCAGCAAACTAATCGGTTCACTCGCCAGTCAACAGGACAACTAACTTGTCGGCTCTCTCACAGACTAACAGGTTAGCTAGCTAGTCAGCTTGCTCTCCAGCTGACTAGTTGTCATCTCACCTGTTGACGCGCAAGCCAGCTGACTAGTTTAGGCAGCTCGCCTGTTGCCTCACTCTTCAGTGAACTAGTTAAGTCGGCTCACCAGTTGGCTCACTCGCCGGCCCACTAGTTAAGTCCTCTGA
>NW_007156340.1:0-904 GCF_000164805.1 Carlito syrichta | reverse complement strand
GCAAACTAATCGGTTCACTCGCCAGTCAACAGGACAACTAACTTGTCGGCTCTCTCACAGACTAACAGGTTAGCTAGCTAGTCAGCTTGCTCTCCAGCTGACTAGTTGTCATCTCACCTGTTGACTCGCAAGCCAGCTGACTAGTTTAGGCAGCTCGCCTGTTGCCTCACTCTTCAGTGAACTAGTTAAGTCGGCTCACCAGTTGGCTCACTCGCCGGCCCACTAGTTAAGTCCTCTGACCAGTCAGTTCACTCACCAGTCGAATATTTATTTCAGCTGACAAGTCAACTCACTCACCAGCTGACTAGTTATGTCAGCTGACCTTTCAGATCACTCCCTGGACAATTAGTTAAATCTGCACACCTGTTGGCTCACTCACCGGCCGACTACTTAAGTCAGCTAACTGGTCAGCCGCCTAGCCCATCAACTAGTTAAGTCAGCAACCAATCGGCCAAATAGTTGGCCAACTTAGCCGACAAATTAGCTCAGCTAATTTGATAAGTTAGCTCAGATAACTAGTAGGCCTATGAGTTAGGCCAGTTAAATTGTTGGTCAGCTAGTTGGCAGAATAGTTTGTTCAGCAAACCAGCCTGTCAACTTGTTAACTGAGCTAGCTAGTGGGTCAACTCATCAGCCAACAGCTTGATCAAGCTAACTAGTTGGTCGTCTAATCGGCCAACTTGTTAAGTCCAGTCATCCGCCTGGCTATTTAAGCCTGCTGGATATCCAGTTGGTCAGCCCACTACCTAGCTAGCCAGCTGCCTAGCATGCTAACTAGCCAGTTAGCTAGTGTGTTAAGACAGCTGGCTAGCCGTCTAGCCAACCAGGGAGCTAGTTAGTTAAATCAGCTGGCTCGACAGCCAGACAGCCTACTAGCTAGTAGCTAGTTAAGTCAGCTATCTAG
>NW_007156339.1:0-922 GCF_000164805.1 Carlito syrichta | reverse complement strand
GAACTGTACCCCACATCTTTAAAATAAAAATTTAAAAAAAGAAAAAAAATGTTTATTTGCATAAGAAATTCTTTGAAAGATCAGGGTTTGAGTCTAAAACTTCTTTTCAAAAGTAAATCAGAAAAAAATGTAAAACTGCTTTTCAGGACCTCTCCTAAAGCGAATTCCCCCCATACCCAGATGTTGCTAAGAAAAATAATACCATGGGAATAAAAAAGTAAAAAAATAAGTTGGATGGAAAAATTATAAAATGATATAACTGAGATCAACAAGACACCTCTTGAGGCTGTCAAATGTTTTCTACACGACAGTATTAGAGCCTTTGGAGAAGCTCCCATCATGTCATCTTCAGAAAACCATCACCAGGGAGTGAACTGAGAGTTGAGTGGGTATGACTTGGTTCTGGGAATATTCCTCACACTGAAGGAATTTCAGGTATTCTTGTAAATCTCTCACATAACTCATTTGCTTTGACAGGTATTGTGAACTGCCATTTCCCAGATGCTTTATTCCGGAAATTGGGCAGAGATATCCAGGCTGCCCCTAGTAGAGAGACAGGAGGCAAACTGATTGATGGTGTTTTTATTGAATTATAAAGTATTTATTTAAGACCTAAGAAGCACTCCGCTCTAGCATAATACCTCATGGAAAAGGAACAACTAAAGAATATACAGGAGACGGGGCAAGATGGCGACGGCATAGGTGAACTTGTGAGATTCTCTGAACGTGAGTTCCCCAAAAAGGCTATCACTTCGCTACCCCCATCCCCCAGCCCACCACCAACCGCGCTGGGGGCAGGCCCGGGAACTTCAGTCCCACGCAAGGCCAGATATTGCGCCCCCGCCCCACTGCTGCCGTTCTACTCGTGTGTGGAAAGTCTCCGGTCCCAGCCCCCTCCAGATCCCTCCCCGGGTTGCATTGT
>NW_007156338.1:0-781 GCF_000164805.1 Carlito syrichta | reverse complement strand
ATGGCGACGGCATAGGTGAACTGGTGAGATTCTCTGAACGTGAGTTCCCAAAAAGGCTATCACTTCGCTACCCCCATCCCCCAGCCCACCACCAACCGTGCTGGGGGCAGGCCCGGGAACTTCAGTCCCACGCAAGGCCAGATATTGCGCCCCTCCCCCCCACTGCTGCCGTTCTACTCGTGTGTGGAAATCTCCGGTCCCAGCCCCCTCCAGATCCCTCCCTGGCTGCATTGTCTCCAGCCCAGGCACCCGGCATCAAGCCGCTGGTCACACTGGGAGGCTCTGGGCACCCGCCCCTCAGAGACGCTGGTTCCATTTCTGGCTGAAGTCCTCTGTTGGGTCCCAGCGCCACTCTCGCTGTCTAGAGCCTGCCCTTTGGAACTTTGGAGCTCTGGAACTCTGGGTCCACCCTGGCTGAGGCACACAGCGTGAGACCCCAAGCCAGAGGACCCAGACAAGCGGAGAAAAACAGATCTGCTTAAACTGCCTTGCCATTCTCCAGGCAGAGACTTCCATTGCCCTGCCCACCTAGCAACAAACTTTACCTCATTTCCTAAGGCCAGGTATTGCAGCGTGCGGGGAAGTTTTGGGTCCCTGCTCCCTCCAGCTCTCTCCCCGGCCCGGCACCCGGCACCGCAGGTCGCACAGGGAGGCTCTGAGCACCCACCCCTCAGAGACACCGGTTCCATTACTGGCTGAATACTCTGTAGGGACCCAGTGCCACTCTTGTCATTTACAGCCTGCCTTTTGGAACTTGGAGCTCTGGAACTCCGGGTCCACC
>NW_007156337.1:2324-3695 GCF_000164805.1 Carlito syrichta | reverse complement strand
TTGACATTCCAAAGCAATATATATCTTATCATGTGTATTAAAACTCTTTTGTTTGTGAGGCCATTCACAGGCCTTTGTCTATTGCAGGGTGCAGGATGGAGTGCCCAAAGATAGGTGAAGTTTATGAAATAAATAACTTTGACGGTATACAAAGTGCTTCTTTTTTATTGATTTCACCCTTGTATTATAATGGCAACCACAGTAAGAAAGGTCTATGCTATGGTCTGTGAAAAATACAAAAGAAGGTGCAGACTCAGTTGGTCCCTTCAGGGAACTTTACACAGAAGGAACAATAGTAGAATGGTATATAATCTCAAGATATATGATGAAGACTGGGTGTGCTGTTATGCAGTGGGGGGGGGTGCAAGAAATAGGAGGTGCAGAATGAGAAAGCTTCATCAAGGAGGTAGAAATTCAGTTGGGCATGAAAGGACTTGGATAAATAAAGAACAACATTGAAAATAGAATCTTTTTAGGCAGAGGGGATAAGAAATACCAGTAAAAACACAAAGTAGAAATTAGAAAATTGCAGTCAGTCGTGGTGGCTCATGCCTGTAGTCTCAGCACTTTGGGAAGTTGAGACAAAGGAAATTTGCCTGAGCCCAGGAATTTGAGACCAGCCTGGGCAACATGATGAGACCTCATCTCTACAGTAAATAAATAAATGAAAATTAGCCAGGCATGGTAGCATATGCCTGTAGTACCAGAAACTTGGAAGACTGAGGTGAAAGGATCTCCTGAGCCCAGCAGGTCAAGGATGCAGTGGCCATGATCATGACACTGCTCTCCAGCCTGGGCAACAGAGTGTGAGAAAGAGAGAGAGAGAGAGAGAGAGAGAGAGAGAGAGAGAGAGAGAGAGAGAGAGAGAGAGAGAGAGAGAGAGAGAGTGTGTGATGGGGGGAGGAAGAGAAAGAAAGTTGAAAAAAAGAGTCTGCCAGTCAAGTGATTGATGGAGATTTCTGTTATATATTAAGAGCTCAAGAGCCAGGGAAAGAAGAGTGAAATTGCTGAAAAATATAGTGGAACATTTCCTAAGTGACAAAATGGCCTGATAATTATCACATATAACCACATATAATAGTTATTTAGTGGTGGGTAGTTCACAAAGCAACTTTATCTATATTATTGAATTTAATTCCCACAACACTTGAGATGTGCTATTTATCTTACAGATAAGAATGTTGAGCCAGATGTGTTACCTGGCTTTGACATGGGCACCCAGTGCATTTTCTTCTCTACCTACAGCTTTTCACAGTGAGAGCAATACTTCAGGATGCATACTTCAGGACTCTACACACTGCATTGTATAAGGAGGAAGAAAAGAGTCTATAGACCATTGCATAAATCTAAATATGAGCAAATGAGGTCCTG
>NW_007156337.1:0-1425 GCF_000164805.1 Carlito syrichta | reverse complement strand
CAATAAAAATTAAAATAACCTTGAAGAAGAGAGTATGGCTCCAAATGGTTAGATATGTGAATTAGAACCTTGATAGATCCCTGGGAACATGTTCAGCATGTGTGGGAAAGAGAAAGGCAACACTCAGAATGGAAATATATTCTGGAAATTTCACTGAAAAACCTGTTTTGAACAATTAGGTTAATTTATCTTTGGTTTGCATCCAAAAACAGTGACACCAAGTTGGGTGGTAACCAGAAAGAAACATGAAATCTTATGTTTAAATATTATGGTGGGTAATATTGTGGGGTGACTGACATTGAACCTTTAAACAAACACCAGAATTTTCAGTTCATATGTTTTCTCTTACCTCAGTTTTTTTCAAAGGAGCAGGAAAAGACAATATTTTTTTCCATTATTATTTGTATATTTAAATCTTTTCCATCACCTGTTCCAACACCTAAATGAAATTTAAAAGTTAGGCTTTTTAGAGAAAAATTAAAATGTCTTTCCAATTTACATAATAGATTAGTAAAATAAAAAGTTATCCCAGCTAACAATGTGTTAATATTTAATCATTTGGACTTGAATGGATTTTTTTCTAAGAGAAGGCATTAAGCCCTGTTCTGTCTCTTAAAGCAAAATGTATAAGACAAGAGAGAGGAGAGAGCGTGCACGAGAGAGAGAAAGAGTGAGAGAGAGAGAGAGAGAGAAACTTGGTCAACAGAATCTTGAAAAATACTACAGCTTATATGAGGAGGGACTTCCCACAAAAACTGAAATATCTTTCAGAGGGTAGGCCTTTTTAGAATAGGCTTCCCTTGCTATGCAAGTATTCTAGGAGTCCATTGGCATTAGTGTACCAGCTAGCAGTTGTGAGAGGCTGAATTCAACTTCAGTGAACTTTCTTTTGGAGATTTTTTCAACATGTTTGTTCATTTTATGATGGGTCATTTACAAGTGCACCTGCCCACATCGTGCTGAGTGTTCAGCAGTTTTTGGCCAAAGCCAGCATGATCCCTAATCACCTGATCTTGTCTTGAGTGACTTATTTTGTTTCCACAAATGAAAAAAAGTCCTCAAAGGGAAATGTTTTTCTGCTTTGGAAGAAATAAAACAAAAAAGGGAAGGAACACTAAAAGGCATCAAAATAAGAGAGTTCAAAGACTGTTTTGAGCACTGGAAAAAGCATCTCAAAAGGTGTATTGCATCAAATGGAGAGTACTTTGAAGGTGACCAAAGTTTAAACATGTAAGAATAAATACAGACATTTTTATGAGTTAATTCCATTTTTTTGTGTCCCTCCTCTTATCATTCTGAAGACTGAAATATTATAAACATGCAAGCTAATAGCCCCCAAGAAGGTTTCCATTATAATTCCCCTTATGCATTACTGTACTGGGGGGGTCTTAGTTAGAACAACTAAAAGAGTAAAAGTCAAAGATA
>NW_007156336.1:0-3966 GCF_000164805.1 Carlito syrichta | reverse complement strand
TTCGCAGTTTTTGGCCAAAGCCAGCATGATCCCTAATCACCTGATCTTGTCTTGAGTGACTTTTTTTGTTTTCACAAATGAAAAAAAGTCCTCAAAGGGAAATGTTTTTCTGCTTTGGAAGAGATAAAACAAAAAAGGGAAGGAACACTAAAAGGCATCAAAATAAGAGAGTTCAAAGACTGTTTTGAGCACTGGAAAAAGCATCTCAAAAGGTGTATTGCATCAAATGGAGAGTACTTTGAAGGTGACCAAAGTTTAAACATGTAAGAATAAATACAGACATTTTTATGAGTTAATTCCATTTTTTTGTGTCCCTCCTCTTATCATTCTGAAGACTGAAATATTATAAACATGCAAGCTAATAGCCCCCAAACAAGGTTTCCATTATAATTCCCCTTATGCATTACTGTACTGGGGGGGTCTTAGTTAGAACAACTAAAAGAGTAAAAGTCAAAGATATGAAGGCTGGAAGAAATTAAAACATATATTCAGATAATTTGCCTACATAAAACCAAAATATGATCTATAGATAAATTATAATCAATAAGAAATTTTATAAAAAAGAAAATCATATGTAATATCAACATAAAAATGGTTCCTAAAGGGATGAAGACAAAAAAAAATTTAACCAGGCATGGTTGCGTGTGCCTGTAGTCCCAGCTACTTGAGAGGCTGAGATGGAAGGATCTCCTGAGCCAATGACATTGGGGCTCTGGTGAGCTATGATCATGTGACTATACTCCAGCCTGGGTGACAGAGTAATACCCCAACTCAAAAAGCAAACAAATGAACAAACAAAACATATAGTTCAGCTTCTAAACTTAGAATCACTTCACCTTTCTAGGAAAAAAAATTAGGAAAGGTGACTTGCAACCCTTCTTGCTAATGTGTTGGTTTCTCCTGACTTCTTACCATGATTCTTTACAGTGAATACTGTAGAGTATAAATTGCTCTTGTCCTACTTCAAGTCTACTTCCTGATACAATCTCTATGGAATACAGTACAGTCATGCCCAGCATTCCTGTGGTGTTTATTATGTATTTGCAGACAAATTGTCCATTGACCCTTTTTCAATTAAAACGACCCACTTCCTTTATCATTTCATCAGACTTGGCGTCTCTGTCTTCAGATTATTTTTATTGCTTTCCTTTCAACCCTGCATATTTTACTTTAAATAGTCACAATGCTAAAGAGGGAGAATAAAACAAATATTCTAATAAAATAATATGGTAATCATGTTGTATTACTCATTGCAAATTGTTTTTTCTTTTCATTTAATTTTGTTTACACTCACACCATGATATGGTCATTAGAAATCAGTTTCTTGCCTTAATTTCCTCTGTCCCATTCCAAGTGCTGAACTTTTCTATTGATGTCTACTGGAAATCAGTGAAATGTTCAACTATCCTAAGTCAAATACTTCTCTCATGAGAAGAAAAGACCATTGACTTATGAGCTCACATTCCCACACATTTAAACAGTTTAAAATAAAGTATATATATTTATGTAATTTAAAAACTCTCCATATCATTAATTCTTTACTTGTTTAGTTCCTTAGTCCCAAATACATCACCACTAGTAGCAACATGTGTTGGGGGAGAAATAAACATATACAAGTAATTTTTAAAAGGCATTTTACAATTCAACAATAAAATGTCATTTTTGGAGTATTCAGCTATAATTTACATTTAAAGCTTTCTATTTCTGAATAATCAGACAAAATATTAATGAAAATATGTCTAGATCTTAATTTTTGTGCCTCTTTCAAAGGCTAAAAATACTAGGCTGCGTTGGTGGATACTACACCCGATCCTGCAGCAACCATGACATCCAGCACTAGCACTGCCGCCTGGGGTTCACTGTCTGGCTGTTAAGAGAGGTTTGCTTTAGGGGATCAGAAGCATCACCTCCTTGTTGCCTCTCTGGCATGCTTCTCTGCACACTGAGATACCCTGAGGGTGAGCATGTAGGGAAAACAATGTGGCTGATGGAGAAACAGACATGGAGCTACTTTCTTTTCTTTGTTAAGTTCTGGAGTGAGCATAGGTGATTTGGCCAATTTTCTTGCCTCCCTGGGCAGTGGCGAATCCCATTCACAGCTATCTCCTTTTAAATTCTAGAAGCAGGAATACAATCATCTCTTGTGAAGTTTCTAGGAATTTTTACTATTGATATTATTTATTTTGGCTAGGGGGCTGAAAGACACCTCCATAGAGCCCCACTTTCTCTCATCTCTTTTCATTTTCATGTAGATTCAGGCAGGGAGGACTAAGCAATGCCCCTAATGAGGCTTTCCTTGACTCCCAGTGCTGTGCATCCTAACACTGTGGTTTTTGTTTCGCTTTTTAAGTTTTCTTTTTTTTTTGAGTTGGAGTCTCACTTTGTTGCCCAGACTGGAGTGCAGTGGCCGCTCCCGGCCACCACAGCCTCAACCTGCTGGGCTCCGGTGATCCTTCCGCCTCAACCTTCCAAGTAGCCGGAATTACAGGCATGCGCTACCAGCCTGGCTGATTTTTTTTGTTTGTTTGTTTGTTTTAATTGTAGAGATGAGGTCTCGCTGCCCAGGCGGGTCTTGAACCCGCAGGCTCAGGCAATCCACTCACCTCAGCCTCCCAAAGGCGCGGGATTACAGGCTGAGCCACCGAGCTTGGCTCGTTTTTTAAGTTTTCAAACAAAGTTTATAGAGAAAAGAAAGGAAGACATGCTAGAGCTGGCATGGGCAAAGTAAACCACTAGGTGTTTGGCTTTGTTTTTTGGAATCAGAGTTTTACTCTGTCATCCAGGCTAGTCTTCATAGATATGATCACGGCTCAGCACAGCCTTAACCTTCCATCTCGGCCTCCTGAGTAGCTGAAACTACAGGTGCCCTCCACCACACCCAGCTAATTTTTTTTATTTTTTATTTTTGTACAAATGATGTCTCGCTATGTTGCTCATGCTGTTGTTGAACTCCTGGGTCCAAGTAATCCTCCAGCCTCGGCTTTTCAAAGTGCTGGAATTACAGGCATGAGCTATCATACCTGACTTGGCTTTTTCTCTATGTACTTATTTATCTCCTCTTTTGACTACCCAGGGACTCCTTACAGATAGGGAAATGAGAGCACAGGCCTGGCCTGAAGCAGGTACTCAGTAGTTATGTGACAACAAATGAGGTAACATTTCTTGGTTGCTTGAGTGTTGAAGGCTTTGTGCTCAACCCTATTACTGCTGAAGTGAGAGGGGTTCAGATGAAAGAGAGGGGGGAAAGGAGAGCCAGTGTGATGAGATAAAGGGGCCTCTGAAAGGAATAGGTGAGAAAATGATACAGGAGTGCCTCTGCCAAGACAAGCACTGAGCTAGAGGTGTTTATGATAAGGGAATGGCCTCCAGGGGACATGGGTTCTTCTCCCTCCATCGCAGCCTCTGCTCTGAACAGTGTACCCTGGACTCAGAGCTGAGGAACTAGAATAGGAGAGAAGGGAAGGAAATGAAATCCATCAAATTTGTGATGGAAAAGGGAAGGTGAAGGACATCTAGGATTTGGCAATATGGCTAAGGATTACTGGGTCAGTGGGCAAATCCAGGGAGAAGATTTGCCCACTGACAAAAAGACAGCTATGAGTTCAGATCATCTGTATCGATAACTATGTGCAAAACCCTCCCAAATAATGGGAACACTGGCTCTCCTGCCCAATTCTTCAATTATACATACAGCACTTACCACGTATGGAGTCAATGATTATTCTTTTGATTATAAGACTTTTTCCATGAATGCGTTCTTGAGTTTTGACCTTTGCAAAGTACTGCACGTATCTCCTCTGCAAAGCAACAGAAGCCTCAATTTAACTGGAGATGTAAAGTCTAAAGTCAGCATTCCAACTTTTAAAAAATTATTATTTAAAATTTTATTTTAAAGATGTGGGGTACAATTCAAGATTAGGTAGATAAGTGGTCAGCATACAGGTAAAGTTTGGGACTCCCTTTGTT
>NW_007156335.1:0-3894 GCF_000164805.1 Carlito syrichta | reverse complement strand
AAATCATATGTAATATCAACATAAAAATGGTTCCTAAAGGGATGAAGACAAAAAAAAATTTAACCAGGCATGGTTGCGTGTGCCTGTAGTCCCAGCTACTTGAGAGGCTGAGATGGAAGGATCTCCTGAGTCAACGACATTGGGGCTCTGGTGAGCTATGATCATGTGACTATACTCCAGCCTGGGTGACAGAGTAATACCCCAACTCAAAAAGTAAACAAATGAACAAACAAAGCATATAGTTCAGCTTCTAAACTTAGAATCACTTCACCTTTCTAGGAAAAAAAATTAGGAAAGGTGACTTGCAACCCTTCTTGCTAATGTGTTGGTTTCTCCTGACTTCTTACCATGATTCTTTACAGTGAATACTGTAGAGTATAAATTGCTCTTGTCCTACTTCAAGTCTACTTCCTGATACAATCTCTATGGAATACAGTACAGTCATGCCCAGCATTCCTGTGGTGTTTATTATGTATTTGCAGACAAATTGTCCATTGACCCTTTTTCAATTAAAACGACCCACTTCCTTTATCATTTCATCAGACTTGGCGTCTCTGTCTTCAGATTATTTTTATTGCTTTCCTTTCAACCCTGCATATTTTACTTTAAATAGTCACAATGCTAAAGAGGGAGAATAAAACAAATATTCTAAAAAAATAATATGGTAATCATGTTGTATTACTCATTGCAAATTGTTTTTTCTTTTCATTTAATTTTGTTTACACTCACACCATGATATGGTCATTAGAAATCAGTTTCTTGCCTTAATTTCCTCTGTCCCATTCCAAGTGCTGAACTTTTCTATTGATGTCTACTGGAAATCAGTGAAATGTTCAACTATCCTAAGTCAAATACTTCTCTCATGAGAAGAAAAGACCATTGACTTATGAGCTCACATTCCCACACATTTAAACAGTTTAAAATAAAGTATATATATTTATGTAATTTAAAAACTCTCCATATCATTAATTCTTTACTTGTTTAGTTCCTTAGTCCCAAATACATCACCACTAGTAGCAACATGTGTTGGGGGAGAAATAAACATATACAAGTAATTTTTAAAAGGCATTTTACAATTCAACAATAAAATGTCATTTTTGGAGTATTCAGCTATAATTTACATTTAAAGCTTTCTATTTCTGAATAATCAGACAAAATATTAATGAAAATATGTCTAGATCTTAATTTTTGTGCCTCTTTCAAAGGCTAAAAATACTAGGCTGCGTTGGTGGATACTACACCCGATCCTGCAGCAACCATGACATCCAGCACTAGCACTGCCGCCTGGGGTTCACTGTCTGGCTGTTAAGAGAGGTTTGCTTTAGGGGATCAGAAGCATCACCTCCTTGTTGCCTCTCTGGCATGCTTCTCTGCACACTGAGATACCCTGAGGGTGAGCATGTAGGGAAAACAATGTGGCTGATGGAGAAACAGACATGGAGCTACTTTCTTTTCTTTGTTAAGTTCTGGAGTGAGCATAGGTGATCTGGCCAATTTTCTTGCCTCCCTGGGCAGTGGCGAATCCCATTCACAGCTATCTCCTTTTAAATTCTAGAAGCAGGAATACAATCATCTCTTGTGAAGTTTCTAGGAATTTTTACTATTGATATTATTTATTTTGGCTAGGGGGCTGAAAGACACCTCCATAGAGCCCCACTTTCTCTCATCTCTTTTCATTTTCATGTAGATTCAGGCAGGGAGGACTAAGCAATGCCCCTAATGAGGCTTTCCTTGACTCCCAGTGCTGTGCATCCTAACACTGTGGTTTTTGTTTCGCTTTTTAAGTTTTCTTTTTTTTTTGAGTTGGAGTCTCACTTTGTTGCCCAGACTGGAGTGCAGTGGCCGCTCCCGGCCACCACAGCCTCAACCTGCTGGGCTCCGGTGATCCTTCCGCCTCAACCTTCCAAGTAGCCGGAATTACAGGCATGCGCTACCAGCCTGGCTGATTTTTTTTGTTTGTTTGTTTGTTTTAATTGTAGAGATGAGGTCTCGCTGCCCAGGCGGGTCTTGAACCCGCAGGCTCAGGCAATCCACTCACCTCAGCCTCCCAAAGGCGCGGGATTACAGGCTGAGCCACCGAGCTTGGCTCGTTTTTTAAGTTTTCAAACAAAGTTTATAGAGAAAAGAAAGGAAGACATGCTAGAGCTGGCATGGGCAAAGTAAACCACTAGGTGTTTGGCTTTGTTTTTTGGAATCAGAGTTTTACTCTGTCATCCAGGCTAGTCTTCATAGATATGATCACGGCTCAGCACAGCCTTAACCTTCCATCTCGGCCTCCTGAGTAGCTGAAACTACAGGTGCCCTCCACCACACCCAGCTAATTTTTTTTATTTTTTATTTTTGTACAAATGATGTCTCACTATGTTGCTCATGCTGTTCTTGAACTCCTGGGTCCAAGTAATCCTCCAGCCTCGGCTTTTCAAAGTGCTGGAATTACAGGCATGAGCTATCATACCTGACTTGGCTTTTTCTCTATGTACTTATTTATCTCCTCTTTTGACTACCCAGGGACTCCTTACAGATAGGGAAATGAGAGCACAGGCCTGGCCTGAAGCAGGTACTCAGTAGTTATGTGACAACAAATGAGGTAACATTTCTTGGTTGCTTGAGTGTTGAAGGCTTTGTGCTCAACCCTATTACTGCTGAAGTGAGAGGGGTTCAGATGAAAGAGAGGGGGGAAAGGAGAGCCAGTGTGATGAGATAAAGGGGCCTCTGAAAGGAATAGGTGAGAAAATGATACAGGAGTGCCTCTGCCAAGACAAGCACTGAGCTAGAGGTGTTTATGATAAGGGAATGGCCTCCAGGGGACATGGGTTCTTCTCCCTCCATCGCAGCCTCTGCTCTGAACAGTGTACCCTGGACTCAGAGCTGAGGAACTAGAATAGGAGAGAAGGGAAGGAAATGAAATCCATCAAATTTGTGATGGAAAAGGGAAGGTGAAGGACATCTAGGATTTGGCAATATGGCTAAGGATTACTGGGTCAGTGGGCAAATCCAGGGAGAAGATTTGCCCACTGACAAAAAGACAGCTATGAGTTCAGATCATCTGTATCGATAACTATGTGCAAAACCCTCCCAAATAATGGGAACACTGGCTCTCCTGCCCAATTCTTCAATTATACATACAGCACTTACCACGTATGGAGTCAATGATTATTCTTTTGATTATAAGACTTTTTCC
Source organism: Carlito syrichta (assembly GCF_000164805.1). Taxonomy (NCBI): domain Eukaryota; kingdom Metazoa; phylum Chordata; class Mammalia; order Primates; family Tarsiidae; genus Carlito; species Carlito syrichta. Next base: position 713 of record NW_007156335.1, on the reverse strand, counting down.
ATGAATGCGTTCTTGAGTTTTGACCTTTGCAAAGTACTGCACGTATCTCCTCTGCAAAGCAACAGAAGCCTCAATTTAACTGGAGATGTAAAGTCTAAAGTCAGCATTCCAACTTTTAAAAAATTATTATTTAAAATTTTATTTTAAAGATGTGGGGTACAATTCAAGATTAGGTAGATAAGTGGTCAGCATACAGGTAAAGTTTGGGACTCCCTTTGTTTTGTGTGTGTTTGTGTGTGTGTGTGTGTGTGTGTGTGTGTGTGTTGTTTTGTTTTTACATAGAGCTTTTAAAGGCAGTTAGTAATTAAGGAAACATTGTCATTTACTGGGTGCTATTACATCCTAGGCATCTTTATGGATGCTGCCTCAAACTATGTATCTACCCTGGGGTGGGGGTGGGGGACTACTGAAGTAAGTGCTATGGAAAAGTAACAAGGACAAAACCAGGTTTTGCTGATAGGCTGCTTATAATTGAGAGGACAATTAATCAGAACTAGCAAGAAACATTAGCAGTGTGGGGGTAGAAGCTTAGCTGTGACTTAGGGAAAGTCTGGGTTTTGTTGGAGAGTAGTCTCCTGGGCATGGGAGAATGATATGTGTGAAGATACAAGATGAAGACCCCCCCTGTGTCAGTAGTAGGTGACATGGTCACTCTTTTCTTGTTCCTGCCTGCTAGAGTTTCTTCACTTTCCATTTCTTCAATACTTTTTTCA
>NW_007156334.1:0-17636 GCF_000164805.1 Carlito syrichta | reverse complement strand
TCCCGTGCCTTTGGGAGGCTGAGGTGAGTGGATTGCCTGAGCCCGTGGGTTCGAGACCCGCCTGGGCAGCAAGACCTCATCTCTACAATAAATCAAAAAATCAGCCAGGCGTGGTAGTGCATGCCTGTAATTTCGGCTACTTGGGAGTGGCCACTGCACTCCAGTCTGGGCGACAGAGTGAGACTCCAACTGAAAAACAAAACAAAACAAAAAACAATTCTTGGCCCTCATAATGATAACAGCTAACATTTGGATAATGCTTTATAGATCATATAATCTTTTTTTTTTTTTTTTTAATTGAGTCAGGGTCTCACTCTTTTGTCCAGGCTAGAGTGCAGTAGCATGATCATGGCTCACTGTAACCTCAAATTCCTGGGATCAGGTGATCATTCCACCTCAGCCTCCTGAGTAGCTGGGACTACAAGTGCATGTCACCATGCCCGGCTAAATTTTTGATTTTTTTTGTCTCACTATATCGCTGAGTCTTGATCTCCTGGGTTCAAGCAATTCTCCTATCTTGCTGGGAGATTACAGGTGTGATTACAGTATGCTGGGATTACAGGCGTGAGCCACCATTTGGCTAAGATCTCATATAATCTTTATAACAACAGTCTCTATTAGGCAAATAACTGTGCATAAGAAAAAATTGACTGAAATTCTAAAAGGGTTTTTTGTTTGTTTCTTTGTTTTAGAAATGTAGAACAGAAGAAAGTTCTGCAAGTTTAAGAAACTGTCACATAGTCAAATAGACCAAGATATCTTAATGACAGTGAAAAATTTGAAAATATGCCATTCTGGCACATTGACTATTTTGAGTTAAAGTCAGGTGAAAAAATGCATATTCAAGGTCATGATAACCTTTCTGTTTCTTAAAAACAAAGGATAAAATTCCCATGTGAAAGATGTCTTCCCTATTCCAGAAGGAAAGTATCATCCTTATGAAGAAGAAGGTGAGGCCAAGGGAAATCTGCACAAACAAACCTTGTTAGACTCATCCTTATTCTTCTAGTCACTTCTTCACTACTCTAGTCAAGGCACCTTTGCCTTGTCACATTTTTATAATCTACCATTCATTGTCTAATTCAGTATGTAAGTGCTTATCTCTGTGTCATTAACCTTCATTTTCTTATGAGGAATCCCATCCTACATAAAAATGGCATTAAATAAATTCATACACCTTTCTCCTGGTAATCTGTCTTATGTCAATTTAATTCTCAAGCCCAGTCTAAAAGACTCTAAAAGCATAAATGTAAACTTTGCCTCCCCTATACCTGCTTTTATGAGACTCTTACAATTCTTAAACTTCATTCTTTTGTAAGCTATATCTGCCACCCCTCCATAGTGCAGAATTTATTATATTCCAAATTCCTGACCTTCACTGAAAAAATGAAGTTGAGCAAATTTTTGTTCAGCGATACTAAAACTGGTGCAGTCAGATCAGCTGTAGACAAGAGCAGAGGTTTCAATGGAAATTTTTAACAAATGGGACTAAGATCCTGAAGCATTTATTTGAAGTATTGTAACAGAAGATGAAATATGGCCTTAACAATATGATTTCTGAAGACAAAACCCAATCAAAGCAATGTTATCAAAGTGGTGGATATAGTCCAGTCAAAGCAAAAGCATACTGGTCAAGGGCAAATGTTAGGAAAATGGTTTTTTGAGATGCCCAAGGCATACTTCTTGTTGACTTTCTGTAGTCAGCATTCACTGTGTCTTTTTAAAGGCCCCTCATATACCCCAGAACTTAGAACCTCTAACTGTACACAATTGTGAAAGAAATCATTCAACATCATTGGAGATATTCCTCAAGGTGGAAAACATAATGGTGCTCATAGCTTACAACAGACTTAATTTCCTACCTGAACATTCAGAGGTGGTAGATTCCCCAAACAGAAGGACAGTAACCTTTGTGCTAATTCAGGGAAAAAGTTTAACAGATATACATTAAAGGATTGGTTGTGTGCTCAAAGATGAAGAAGCCATGATCTCTCTGGCCAGACATGAATTTTCTAAGTTATGGTAGATTTATTTATTTATTTCCTAGACACTCTGTGCTGATACTCTGGTACTTATAGCACCCAAATAAGTACCAAATAGTCTTTGCTATATTTATAATTTATAATAAAATATATTTATAATTCACAAATAATTTATATTTATAAGCTCTGATATCTGTACACCTGTACTCTCATGATAATCATTGTGTGACATTGTTGCTCAAATGTTATTTCATTGGTCATACCTTCCTTGACTATTTATATGTCAATTAGCATTTGAAATAATTGTCTCTTGTTGTCTCCCTGTCTCTTATTCTCCTTACTCTTTTTTAAAATTACATTTATCTCATACATAATTTTTTTTGGTAAGCAATAGAATTTGGTTTCCATGAGACAGCAAATGCGTTGGCTTTGTACGTTATCATATCTCTTGCATCTTGACATATCTAGTGCTCAATGCATAAAAGAAGGAATATATCTGTGCTTTCAATTTATCATGACATCTAGTCCCAGGAACACTCTTTTCTCTCTCGTTGGTTTTACTTTTTTATCTATCTAGTTGTTTGATGGGCAATTTCAGTATTAATTAAGCATTGCCAATATTTTTTCTCATTTTTTCCCCTTTTCTTTCCTTTTTTTGTGTGTACTCACTCTGTGAAAACCTAGTACTGACTTTTAAAAAGCGGAGGCACAAATATTCACAATAAAGCAGGTGGCAAGATTACTGATGCAGCAGAAATTTGAAACTATTATGAGAATAACTTTATGTTAATCATTTTTGAAAAATATCAACTTAAAAATTGACTCAGGAAAAAGGTGGCTGCTGTAGCTTGTTTTGCACACTGCGCTGCTGCCGAGGCCCTCAGCTCCTGGCCCATGGAATTCCCGGCTCTTTCCTCTGCCCCAAGCCACCCCGCAGTGGCAGGGCCAGAGATCAGCTGGAGCATGGAGTCTGATTGGTGGAGAAAGAGGATCAAGGAGGGCATCAAAGAGGGCCAGGGAGGAGGCCCATGCCCAGTAAAGAGGCACCCACTGCAGTCATTTTCTCTCTCCTACGACAAGGCAGAGACCTGCATCACCCCACCCAGCTCCGCACAGCTCTGCCCAACCTCCAACTTGGGACCTAAGGTAATCACATCAAACAGGGAGAGACAGAAGCCCCTTCCCCATGCAGATCAGACACAAACAGGTTGGATCTGAGTGGCAGACCTGACAGGCAGCAAGTGGACTGAGTCCAGATCTGATCCTTCCACAGCAGGCCTGGGACATCTGACTCTAGCTATGAGCAACCCTATCAACCTGCCATGAAAGCTAGAGATCAGAGCTGAAAAGACACTGGACTCAGAGGAACGATCTCAGAGCAAGCTTGATTTGTGGTTTTTACTTATTTTTATTCTTTGTCTGTTTGTTTTGCTCATTTTTGTTTGTTTTATGTTTTAGTTTTTCCTCTTTTTTCCCTCTTCTCTCTGTTTTTGATAACATTTTCGTACTTGCCTTGTTTCTGTTATTTTACTGATTTCTCTTTTTTTTCTTTAGAACTTCTGTTTGTGTAGGGGAATTATATATCAATAGGGAGGGTGGTTGACTTGTGTGTTTGTATGATTGTCTGTAAGTGTTAGTTGTTTTTTTTTTAATTCTTCTCTGTCTTTGCATCACTATTCATTTGCTAGTCGGTACATTTGCATGTTATCCTTCTTACTCTTCTCTCTCTCTACCTTCTTCTTCCCTTCCCCTTTCCTGTTCCATTCTTTTCCATTTTATTATCTAATTTTACTTTCAGGGAGCAAACTTACACCCCTATTGCATGGACAGATTGCAAGACAGTGGGAAGAGGGTTACAGGGTACCCATATACCTGTCGGTGGATATTGGGATGTGCAGACAGATCTTGAATCACAGATTCCCCCTCAATTAAATCTCAAAACTGCAAAAAAGTATAGCCCCCAACCCACAGTTCAGCCTCAGAATTGAACAAAGCTGGAGGATTTACATAAGGAAGAATAGGAGATTCAACAAACAGAAGCAAAAGCAACCCTGCTATCCCTGAACAACAGAAAGAAGAGGGGAGAAAAAAGTGGGGAGGAAGATCTACACAAATGAAGAAAAAACAAAAGAATACGGGTCTCACACAGACCCCTGGAAGGTCAGACACTGAGAAAACAGACTTCAGAATGCAAACAATGAAGAACCCCCATAATGATGGGTCACATACCACAAATTCAGACATCAAGACATTAATGGAGAGAATAAAAGGATTGAGGAGAGACTAGAGGAAAATAGGAACTGAGATAATAGCAGTAAAGAATACTGTGATTGAAATAAATAACAAATTAATAAGGCTGGAAAGCAGAATTAGCCAAGCAGAAGAAAGAATCTCAGAACTTGAGGACATATATAGAACTAACCCAACTGTCAAAAACATAGAAAAGAAGCTTTAAAAGACAGAACAAAACCTTCAAGAGATGAGCAATTATTTCAAGAGACTGAACCTAAGAGTAATTGGACTTCCTGAAGCAGAAAGAGAGACAGAGACCACCCTGGAACAAACATTCCATGAAGTCATTCAAGAAAACTTCCCTCATCTCATCAGTGATGTGAAAATTCAAACACAAGAGATCCAGAGAACCCCTTCAATACAACAAATGGGAATACAACCAATTCCCAGACATATAATAATTTGTAAACAATAGAATTAAAGAAAAGGGGAGGAAAAAAGTGGAGAGGAAAATCTACACAAATGAAGAAAAATCAAAAGAAGAATATGGGTCTCACACAGACCCCTGGGAGGTCAGACACTGAGAAAACAGAAAGCAAAACTTACAAAGTAAGTATAAAAAAAAAATCCTAAAAGCAGCAAGAGAAAAGGGTCAGACTACCTACCAGGGAAGAACAATTAGAACAGCAGCAGATTTATCTACAGAAACACTTCAAGCTAGGAGAGTGTGGAGCCCAATCTTCAAAGTTCTCAAAGATAAACAATTTCAACCAAGAATAACCTACCCATCTAAGCTAAGCTTCATTAGCAAGGGAGAAGTAAAATCTTTCCCAGACATTCAATCACTAAGACCTTATGCTGCCTCTAGACCTCTACAAGAAACATTTAAGAAAGTATTAATCACAGAAGAAAAGGAGAAAAGAATGACAACATTCTTCATGAGTGCAGGAGAAAGATTAAAAACACACATGAATCAACCCAAAAATCAAAAGAAAGACAACAAACAGGAACAACAACTCTATAAGAACCTTATGACAGGGATAAACTCTCACATTTCAATAATTTTCCAGAATGTGAATGAACTAAATGCACCACTGAAAAGACATTGAATGGCAAAATGGATAAAATATCATGAGGCAACAAGAGACTCATTTCACCAGAGAGGACACTCACAGACTCAAAGTAAGAGGATGGGAAACAAATTTTCAGACAAACGGAACATAAAAGAAAGCTGGAGTTGCAATCTTATTATCAGTCAAAATACCCTTTAAGCTATCAAAAATTTAAAAAGATACAGAAGGTCACTACATAATGATAAAAGATTCAATCCATCAACAAGAAATATCCATCCTAAACATATATGTACCTAACATAGGAGCACCAAATTTCATAAAGCAGCTTCTAGGCAAACTTAAATAGATATTGACTCTAACTCTATCATAGCTGGGGACTTAAATACCCCACTCAGACCCGAGATAGATCATCAGGACAAAAAATCAGCAGGGAGATCCAGAACCTGAATGTGACTCTTGACCAAATGGACTTAACTGATACCTATAGAACACTCCTCCCAATGACTATAGAATATGCATTCTACTCATCACCACATGGAATGTACTCTAAGATAGAGAACATCTTTGGCCATAAGTCAAGCATAAACAGATTTCACAAGATTGAAATTTTTCCATGCACCTTCTCAGACCACAGTGGAATAAAAATAAATATCAACAACAAAGTTCCTCCAAAACCCACAAAGACATAGACAGTAAACAGCATGATGCTAAGCAACTCTTGGGTCAACATGGAAATCAAAATAGACACTAAAAGATACCTGGAAACAAATGAAAATGAAGAAATCTCTGGGATGCCATGAAAGCAGTAGTAACAGGGGAATTCATCTCTACAAATGCACATGAAGAAAATGCAAAGATCACAAGTTAACAGCCTAACAAGTCACTTAAGGAAGCTGGAAAAGCAAGACCATCAAAACCCTAACTTCAGCAGAAGAATCAAGATCACCAAAAAAAATGCCCAAATCTTGGACATGGAAGACAAAAAGACAATAAAGAAAAATCAATGAAACAAAAGTCTGGTTCTTTGAAAGGATAAACAAGATTGATGGTTCCCTAGTTAGAATGGACAAGAAAAATAGAGAAAATCCCAAATAAACACAATCAGAAACATAAAAGATGAAGTCACATCTGAACTTGAAGAAATACATAGGATTATCAGAGACTATTCTGTACACTTGCATGGAAACAAACTTGAAAACCTACAGGAAATGGAGGACTCTCTGACATCACACAAGATGTCAGAGAGTTGAAACAAGAAGAAATCAAGACCCTAAATAGACCAGTAACAATCAAGGAAACTGACTATGTCATAAGAAAACTACTTACAAAAAAAAAAAAAAACACCCTCGACCATATGGTTTTCCAGCAGAATTTTATAAAACATACAAGGAGGAAATGATACCAATCCTACTGAAAGTATTCTAAATGATTAAGAAAGAAGGAACTCTCCTCAAATCATTTTACAAAGCTAATATCACATTGATACCCAAGCCAGGTAAAGACCCAACAAAGAAAGAGAACTACAGGTCAATATCTTTGATGAACATAGATGCTAAAATTCTCAACAAGATCCTGCAAAATGGGACTCAACAACACATCTCAAAAATCATCCACCATGACCAAGTAGACTTAATCCCTGGGATGCAAGGCTGGTTGGACATTCTTAAGACAGTAATGTAATTAAATACATCAACAGACATAAAAACAAAAACCACATGATTATTTCATTAGATGCAGAAAAAACTTTTGATAAAATCCAGCACCCCTTTTTGATAAAAACTCTCAAACATCTAGACATAAATGGAACATACCTCAAAATAGTAAGAGCCATATACAAGAAACCCACAGCCAGCATACTGCTAAATAGACAGATATTGGAACCATTTTCCCTGAAAACTGGAACAACACATGATGCCCACTATCACGCCTCCCCTTCAACATAGTTTTGGAAGTCCTAGCTAGAGCAATCAGAGAGAGAAGGCGATCATGGGTATCCAAATAGGAAAAGAGGAAGTCAAGTTATGTCTCTTTGCAGAAGACATGATTCTATACCTTGAAAACCCAGGAAAAACTGTCAAAAACCTCCTTGTACTGATAAAGGACTTTGGTAAGGTCTCAGGGTATAAAATAAATGTGCAAAAGGCAATCGCATTTCTATACATCATAACAACAGAAACCCAAATAAAAAGCACAATTCTATTCACAATAGCCACACACACACAAATGAAATACCTTGGCATCTTCCTAACCAGAGATGTGAAAGACCTTACAATGAAAACTACAAAACACTGCTCAAAGAAATCAAAGATGACACAGACAATTGGAAAAATATTCCATGCTTATGGATTGGAAGAATCAACATTGTTAATATGTGCATGCTACCCAAGGCAATCTACATATTTAATGCAATACCCATCAAATTACCAGCAACGTTCTTCTCAGACCTAGAAACAACAGTATAGAAATTCATATGGAAACATAAATGACCAAGAATAGCCAAAACAATCCTCAGGGGGTGAAAAAAAAGCAGGAGGTGTCACACTCCTAGACTTTAAACTTTATTATAAACCTACAATAATCAAAACAGCCTGGTATTGGTACAAGAATAGGAATATAGACCAATGGAATAGAATTGAGATTCCAGAAGCAATACCTCATTTTCTCAACCCTCTCATCTTCGACAAAGCTTCCACTATCAACCACTGGGGAGAGGAGAACCTATTCAGTAAATGGTGCTGGGAAAACTGTTGACCACATACAGAAGATTGAAACAGGACCCCTATCTATCTCCAAACACAAAAATCAGCTCTAAATGAATCAGAGACCTAAACATAAAACCTCAAACTATAAGAACCTTAAAAAATGCAGGAAACACTCTTAAGAAAATTGGAACTGGCAACCAATTCCTGATCAAAACCCCAAATGCCCATGTCATAAGAGGTAAGATAGACAAGTGGGACCTCATTAAACTGACAAGCTTCTGCAACCCATCAAGAGAGCAGGGAAATAGCACACAGACTGGGAAAAAAATATTTACCAACTCCTTGTCTGACAAAGGCCTAACATCTAGGATCTACAAGAACACATACATGTTGAAAAGAAAAAAACAAACAGCCCCATTACAAAGTGGACAAAAGATATGAATAGATAGTTCTCAAAAGAAGACATACAAGCAGCCAACAGATACATGAAAAAATGCTCAGCTTCACTAGTCATCAAGAAGATGCAAATTAAAACTACACTGAAATACCACCTAACTCCAGTCAGGATGACCATCACCAATAACTCAAAAAATAACAGATGTTGGAGAGGATGTGGCAATTCCATTCACAATAGTTACTGTTGGTGGGAGTGCAAACTAGTACAGTCTCTCTGGAAAACAGTGTGGCGATTCCTAAAAGTTCTAAAAATCGACCATCCATATGACCCCACAATCTCCCTACTGGGAATATACACAGAAGAACTCAAATCACTCTATAAAAAAGATACCCACACACGTATATTTATCGCAGCATTTTCACAATAGCAAGAACATGGAACCAACTGTGCTGCCAAGCAAAAGGGACCGGATAAAAAAATGTGGTACATATACATGATGGAATATTACGCTGCCATAAAGAATAACAAAATCATGAAATTCACAGCAATCTGGATGGAATTAGAGTCTATAATACTGAGTGATTTTTCACAGAAATAAAGAATTGAGTATCACATATTCTCACTCATAAGTGGACCTTGAACCACTACCACAATACTATAAGAAAAGATTGACTGCAGTGGGAAACTACAGGGGTGCTGAGATTGACAGTAGTGGAAATCTGCCTGGGGAAGGGGGGGGCACACCTCATCAACAAGGGTACCTGCACAGTGAATATTTGTATACCCAACCCTGAAATGTACACCACAATTTTAAAATAAAAAAAATTTAAAAGTTAAAAAAATTGACTCAGGAAGAGAAATAAACAGAGCAATAAATTGCATTAAAAATTAAATCTAAATAGTACTCAAAGCTATCTATAGATTCAATGCAATACCAAATCAAAATGCCTATTATATTCTTCACAGAAATAGGAAAAAAATCTTAAATTTGTATGGAACCACAAAAGACCTCACATAACCATAACAATCCTGAGTGAAAAGAACAAAGCAGGAGGGATCTCACTAAAATATTGCTACAGTTTGGCATGTTTTATTATTCTAAATCTCATGGTGAAATTTGATTCCTGGTGTTGGAGGTGAGGTTTAATGAGAGGTGTTTAGGTCACAGAGGAGAATCACTCATTATTACATTAATGTAGCGATTAATGCATTTCTGTTTATCTTAACCTAAAATAACCTCACAAAGTTGAAAAACAATCTTAAATATAACTGGAACATAAACAGACATATAGACAAGTGAAAATGAATAGAAAATCCAGAAACAAGTCCATGCATTTACAGTTAATTAATATTTGCCGCAGGTGCCAAGAACACAAAATGGGAGGAAAAACAGTCTCATCAATAAATGACATTGGAATATTTGTGGAAGTTGTTCTATGACTGAGAGGGTTCCAAATCAATGGAGAACAAAATAGCACAGTGTGTTGGGATGTATGAAAAAAAATACCACCCCAATTTCCAATGAGAGCAAAGACACATATGTTAAAAATGAAGCTTTAACATATCTAATACCTCAATATATGGGTGAATTTCTTAAACATGACAAAATGCATGACATACACAGACAAATATTAATAAATGCCACCATATTCAAAATTAAAACTTCCATATCACAAAATAAATCACAATCAAATTTTAGACAATACAGTGTTAGAATGTATTTGCAATATGTACTACTAACAAAAATTAGCATCCTGATATTTTAAAGGACTTCTACATATCAATACCAAAATATCTTAGTCATGATACTACTCGTAACCTACAGGCAGCAACCAACCAGAAGACAGCAAGACTAATATGAATAAACACTTGAAAAATGAGGCTGCTCTGGTACATACCAGCTGAATATTACCCCTCTAAAAACCTTAAAGCAAAATCAACAAAAGATCATGTGAAAACAGAATAATATAAATTCCATTTTCCTCAGCAAATAATTAAATAAATAAATTTGAAACGAATGTTTTCCTTCAAATAGGGAATTAGTATTAAATAAAAGGAAACTCAAGCCATCTGCATGAATCACAACATTTGAGGTTGAGCAATGTGAAATTGCCAATTTTATAGAAAAAGATGGTTAATTTTAAAAAAGGAAACATGGGGATTTTATATCATTAAAACTTGTATTCTTAATTTAGCCATGGTATTGTAAATCACTAGTTTATACAGAATATTTCAACTTGTAGAGCTAAACACAGAACCTGGCTACTAACTAATAGGATTGAAACTTAAATATTACTAGAACAGATATATAGACCAGTAAAAATGAATAGAAAACCCAGAGACAAGTCCATGCATTTACAGTTAACAAATATTTGCCAAAGGGGCCAAGAACACAAAATGGGGAATAAACCATCTGGTCAATAAATGATATTGGAAAAACTGAAAATTCACCTGCAGAAGAATAAAATTGGATACTTCACCCTATATACAAAAATCAATTCAAAATAAATCAAAGACTTACATGTAAAACCTAAAAGTGGAAAACTACTAGAAGAAAACATAGAGGAAAGCTTCTTGACATTGGTCTGGGCCAAAATTTTTAGATATGACTAGAAAGTATAGGCAAAGAAAAAATAGACAAATATTATATCAAACTTAAAAATATCCTGCACAGGAAAGGAAACAACAGAGTGAAGAGGCAACCTATTAAATGGAAAAAATAAATATTTTCGAACCATACATTTGATAAGGGGTTAACATTTAAAATAATAAGGAACTTGAACAACACAATAGCAAGAAAACAAATTACTCCTTTAAAAAATGGGGAAAGACTCTGAAAAGATGTTTCTCAAAGGAAGATATGCAAATGGCCAACAGGGATATGAAGAAAATTGCTCAACATCACTAACTATCAGGGAAAAGCAAATTAAAACCACAATGAGATACTCTTCACACCTGTTAGGATGACTGTTATCAAAAAGATAAAAAATTATTGGCAAGGATGTGGAGAAAAGGGAACACTTGAATACTGTTGGTAGGAATGTAAATTAATACAGTCACTATGAAAAACAGTATGGAAGTTTCTCACAAAACAGAAATTAGAACTGCCATGTGATTCAGAAATTTCTTTCTAGGTATATATCCAAAGGAAATGAAAACAGTATGTTGAAGAGTTAGCTGCACTCCCACATTTACTGCAACATTATACATAATAAACAAGGTGTGGAACCAACCTAAGTGTTCATCAGTGGATGAGATTTAAAAATGTATCTATACATAATGGAACACTATGTGGCCTAGATAAGGATATCCTGTCATTTGAGACAGTATGGTTGAACCTGGAGAACATTATGCTAAGTAAAATGAACCAGATATAGGAAGACAAATACTGCATGATCTCACTTATTCGTGAAATCTCAAAAAGTCAAATTTATAAAAACCAAAATTAGAATGGTGCTTACCAGGGCTTAGGAAAAGTGGAGAATTGTGAAGACATTGGTTATAGGATACAAAATTTCAGTTAGATGGGAAGAATAGGTTCAGGAAATGTATTGATACAACATGGTGACCATAGCTGAAAACAATGTATTGTGTACTTGAAAATGCAAAAGAGAAGGTTTTAACAATGAGGTAAGGCATATATTAATTAGCTTGATTTAGTCATTTTACAATGTATCATATGTTAAAACATCATGTTGTACACTATACATATAGGTAATTTTTATTTCTTCATTAAATTAAAATGAACAACCTTAAATAAAAGTGCTCTCACTTTCTAAAATTAAGCACTGTTTGTATTTAATAGATAAAAACTGGCAGATCAAAATAAAGAAATGAACTGTATATTATTTTATGCTTTGTCAACAATCAGTTGGTTGTAATTATTTGGGCTTATTTCTGGCTTCTCTATACTTTTCCACTGGTCCACGTGTCATCTCGTATACCAGTACCATGTTGTTTTGGGTACTAAAACCTTGGCGTATAATTTGAAATCAGGTAATGTGATGCCTCCTGCTTTGTTAATTTTGCTTAGGATTGCTTTGACTATTCTGGCTCTTTTTTGGTTCCTTATGAATTTTAGAAATTTTTTTTTCTAATTCTGTGAAAAATGAATGTAGTTTGATTAGGGTTGTGTTGAATCTGTTGATTATTTGGGTAATATGGCCACTTTAACAATGTTGATTCTTCCAGTCCATGAGCATGGGATATGGAAATCGGTCTGAAGTTTTCTCAAAGAATGAAAAGTAGAGCTACCATCTGATTCAGCAGTCCTACTACTTGCTGTCTACCCCAAAGAACAGAGGTTGTTTTACAAAATGACACCTGCACCCGTACATTTATTGTAGCAAAATTTGCACTTGCAAAGATGTGGAATCAACCTAAATGCCAATCAGTTGATCAGTGGAGAATGAAAATATGATAGATGTATGTATACAAACCATGGAATACTATTCAGACATGAAAAGTAATAAAATAATGTCTTTTTCAACAACTTGTATGGAATTGGAGACCATCACCCCAAGTGAAGGAATGCAGTCACAGAAAAACGAATGCCGCCTGTTCTCACTTATAAGTGAAAGCTAAACAAAGAATTTGCAAAGGCATAAAGAGTGGTATAATGGACATTGATGACTCAGAAGGCAGAGGGTGGGCTGCAAGTTAGGAGTGAAAAATCATGTATTGAGTACAATATACACAGGTGGGGGTGGAAGGTTACACTTAAAGCCCACCTTTATTCGCCACTATACAGTGCATCCATGTAATCAAAAATTATTTTTACTCTCTAAAGCCATTGAAATAAATCTTTTTAAAAAAACGATTCCAGGGCTCTAAGATCCAGAGGTTTGAAACACCCTTGTAATGCCTCCCTTAAGCTATTATGCTGATTATTGATAATAAATAAAGAACCACCTACCTTGTTCTATAAAAAAAGAAACCCAAATAATAAAAAAAGGAAAACGTACTCAAACTTCCTTAGTTCTTTTGCCTACTTTCTTCCCTCGCGTGTAATCTTCCATTCTCCTTCCTTTTCCACTTCCCTCCCTTTTCCTTCTTCGCTTTCATTTCTCCTTTCCTTCTTTTAGTATTGAAGATAACATTTAAAATGTTGACAACTATTAATACTTATTTATAGCAACATATATTTTGTTCTTGTACTTGATATATCTTTCAAATTTCTTTAGGAAAAAGAAAATTTTAAAAAGTATTACCTTTGCCTCCTTTACAGTGAATCACTGCGACATTGTTTCTATCTTGAGCTATCCACTTTATTATATACTTGGAGAACGCCACCATTTCGCTAATTTCAAATGTAAAATTTTTAGTTAAATTAAAATGTTTTCAATAAGTCAACCCCAATGTATTTAGCCCTCTTCTGACAGTCAACTTTGCATAAAACTTACTCCAGAGTGGGGACATTGTGATCATCAATCTCTATTCTACAGACCTTATCATGGAATTTCTTAGGATCATAGTCTCTTTCACCTAAAATAAATAACAGATATCATCTCTCTCTACCTAATAACACAGTAAATCATAAAGTTATTAATAAGTTAAAATTTTTTCTTAGAAATTATTTATGCACTCTCAATCGAAGCATTCTGAGTGCATTCAGTTGTTCTAAAACAAAGTGCCTCAAAAAAAATAGGGATAGTAGTGGTTTGTTCATCTCAGGCCACCTCAACTCAACTTATTATTAGCTGATTAACTTTACTTAATAGGCCTTGTTTTTAACTTTCTAGTAGACTACTCATTATACTATTGTAGGGTAGTTAGAAACCATGCAGACAGCTAAATGTAGCTAACCGAAACACATGCCCTTGAAAATGTCTATTTAATATAAAGGTAGAGAAAGATATTAGGGAGACAGTGAAAAACTGGGGTAAAAGGTATTTTCCACAGGTTTTTTGTATGTTTGGTTGTTTCTCAAACAGAGTCCTGCTCTCATCACCACCCACTGCTAGTGAATTAGAGGACACATTTGTTAAATTGTCTATGTCCTCATAATGCAATTTGGCATGAATAAATGATATGGAGATTTTCTTAAACTTTCTACCACTAGAGCAGATGGTCCCTAAGATGATTTATCTCCATTACAGCCTCTTTGGTCCTGCTGGGCCTGCTTCCCTCATAGGGTCCTTTGTGCTGTTTGGCTAAAACTTTCTATCAAATGGGGCTAGCACAACATGGGGAATTTTGAATTCACTCCTCACTACCACCAAATACTTATGATTAAATTCAATATACACATGAAATTATCTTCTAACATGCAGTAATATTTTCTATCTACAGTAACAAAATATTGAGTCTTGTACATACTACATAGATTGCAGACAAGATAATGGTTTGCATGTTTTGCATCCAAGAACTGCACGACATCCTAAAAAAAGACAGATATACATCTTACATAGCCACATGACACTTACATAAGCCATTTCCTAGGAGTAGCCTAAAATGGTTATTACTTCTATTCACTTGTCTGTCAATGCCATCTTCTAGGGGAGATTCAGGGAGTATGAGGTATGTAAATTCCAAGTCATGTCTAATCTGTGGTTTTCAAATAAAATATGTTTGGCTACTCAGATTAGCATCTACTGTAAATCACAATGTTTAATGGTACTAGAAAAAAGAAATGAGCTAGTTAACCAGTTTTAAGTAAATTTGTTCCTAATTATTAATTGATTGTTAATAGATTTTTTTAATATTCATTGGTTCTTTTAAAAATCTAATTTTTTAAATCTAGACATTATAGTTTACCTAAGCACTGCATAAATTAATAATCCAATCACTGCACAAAATACATTCTATAATTGCATGTGTGTATGATAAAGATAAACATCAAATTTTAGATTAGTGGCAGCAATATGAAGAGTTTTGAGGCTCATTTGTGTTTTCTTATTTTCTAAAATAAGTATATACATGTACTTGTGTGTGTTATATATATGGTATGTGTGTGTGCATAACCTTTAAAGTAACAAATACTGGTCATTATTTAAAATGTAGTTAATACCACCATATTGATACAATATTTGCAAGAAATGAATCCATTTGAAACAGACATGTGTACGCACACATGTGCACACATGCACACACACGTATCTGTGTGCAACAACAAAAATGAGTGTCACAAAATTTCAAAAGGTGATTCACATAGTAACTTCAAAGCAATGTTTACTGGCTCAACCTTGAGAGAAAGAAAATTAAGTTATCGAAGTGATCATTTTGTTAAACTGGTTATTCCTCTCAGGAAGAAATAAGTAAAAAGTTCAGCAATCTGGTCTGCATAGAATAGATGGAAAAGTATAAAATGCATTATGTACTTCAAAAATTCATGTAATCTCTTACATGAAATCTTTGTGGATTTAGAAATCAAATATTAAAAAAACTACAATATCTGTAAGAAATTTAAGTGAATATTAACCAATTCTTTGAATGAGGAACTAAGTGTTAATCAATAAAAAATTAATAGCTTTAGGTTTGGCATCATAAATTTTGAAATTTCTGTTTTAAAATGTCATAATAAACAAGGGAAAAGATTCTTCAATAAAATTGACTGAATGGATACTATGCCTACTATAACAACTTAATAACTCATAAACACCAACTTAAGTAGTAGTCCCTTACCCTATAGATAGATGAGCCCAAAACATAAATAATCCATAAAAGAGAAAATCCAACCAGATAATAACATACATAGGTAAATATTCAGCCTTCACCAATAAAGAAGTGAAAACAACAACATGCCATTTGAACTCAGGAATTAGCCCTTTTCTTTTTACTGAGAAAATCCAATGCCAGCAAATATGGTATGAAAATAAAAGCTTTTGTTTCTTTATTAATAATACAATAATACTATTGCCCTTGGATTTGCCAATATATATTAAGAATTCTGAAAACATTCATACCCTGAGGGTAATATCACTCTGAAGATTCTACCCAGAAAAAGCCTTATGCTCAAAGATATTTGTCACTGTGTTATTGATAATAATGACACCTAAATGTCCAATATTAGTGGTTAATTACAGCTCTAATGAAAGATTAGGAAACCATTAGAATACTGTCCTGTTCTTCATTCTCTCAACAATCAAATATTGCACAACAGTAAATTTATGCGCAGCCTTCTTTAGTATACTCATGCAGAAGAACAGTCAGTATTTACTTTATGTTGAAAATGAATTTACCTACAGGGTTGAGCTTCAAGGATTATTTAAAATTAAAATTCATTCAATTAATTGATTTATAATAAGCTACTTAAAAAAATAAAATTTGGAAACTTTCTTAAGAGTATCACAATTATTTTGCCTTTTTGATAGCTCTAGCAATTCTCATATGTTAGTCATAGTTTCAATATATAAGCATGTGAATTATAGAATTTCATGCTGGTTTCCAGATTGTGTTTGACTATGCACAATTGAACTTTAACTCTCTCATATACACACACATATGCATAATCTATATTATTTATATTTGTAAATGTTTAATGTGTAATTATACATTATATGTAGATTATATATAACATATATGGTATGTATTCAATATAAATAAGTGTTCTTTTTTAATATATATTTTTATTTTAAAGTTGTGGGGTACAGTAAAGGGTTAGGTATACAAATATTCATTGTGTAGTTACCCTTGTTGATGAGGTGTGCCCCCTTTTCCCCAGACAGATATTGACTACTGTTAATCCCACCTCCCTTTCTCTCCCTGTCCCCCTGCCATAGTTTCCCGCCACTGTCAATCCTTTCCTTATAGTATTACAGTAGTTGTTCAAGGTCCACTTATGAGTGAGAACATGTGATGCTCAGATCTTTGTTTCTGTGAGAGATCACTCAGTATTATAAACTCTAATTCGATCCAGGTTACTGTGAAATTCATAATTTTGTTCTTTTTTATGGCTGCGTAATATTCCATTGTGTTTATATACGACATTTTCTTAATCCAGTTCTCTTTTGATGGACAGCATGGTTGGTTCCATGATCTTGCTATTGTGAACAATGCTGCAATAAACATATGTGTGCAGGTATCTTTTTTATAGAGTGATTTGAGTTCTTCAGGGTATATTCCCAGTAGGGGGATTGTGGGGTCATATGGAAGGTCGATTTTTAGAGTTTTTAGGGATCACCACACTGATTTCCACAGAGGCTGTACTAGTTTATACTCCCACCAACAGTGTAGAAGTGTTCCCTTTTCACCACACCCTCTCCAGTATCTGTTATTTTTTGAGTTATTGATAATGGCTATTCTGACTGGG
>NW_007156333.1:0-665 GCF_000164805.1 Carlito syrichta | reverse complement strand
AACCATATCTTTGTATAGAGGAACAGCAAACCAATAAGGTGGTTGGTTAACTTGTATGTTATCATCACTATATGTTTTATTTTTTTTTGTATGGGAGTTGGTTCGTCTGTACCTGAGGTCTATTGTTTTTATCTGTTTCAGTATAGGTCTCTCTCTCCATTTGTTGGCACACGTTTGTTTCCCCCCTTACTCCTCTATCTCTCCACCCCCCTCTTCAACCCACTGTCTGTTCCATTCTCTTCTCTCTGCTAACCACATTTTATTTCAGGGAGTAAACATACAGCCCAACTGCATGGATAGATTCCAAGGCAGTGGGAAGTGGGTTCCAGATTATCCACACACCTGTCAGTGAATACCAGGACCTGCAGATAGATTTTGAATCACAGCTCCCTCCTTAAGTAAATCTCAAAACTGCAAAAAGGACCACCCCCAACCTACAGTGCAACTCCAGAATTGAACAAAGTAAGAGGGCCTACATGAAGAATAGGAGATTGAACAAACAGAAGTAAAACCAATCCCTTTACCCCTGAATAACAGCATTAAAGAAGATGATGACGTGGAGGGAAGGAAAAAGTAGGGAAGGGGAAAACCGCACAAATGAAGAAAAACCAAAAGAAAATATAGGTCTCACACAGACCCCTGGGAGATCAGACACTGAAAAAACA
>NW_007156332.1:0-1449 GCF_000164805.1 Carlito syrichta | reverse complement strand
TGTGTGTGTGTGTGTGTGTGTGAGAGTGTGTGCTGAGCGTAAGTCAATGGCAACCATAAGAAGGGACAGAGCTAATAAAGTCTAATGTACTGCTTTCAAGTGAGCCAGGAACTTAAGGAGGCAGAAGAGGAGAGAGTAAGTGACTTTGGGGAATAAATAGGACTTGCATGTCCTAAGGGAACAGACTGTCCCCTTTGTACACTGCTTCCCCTGCAGTCCTCTCCTAGATACTCTTTCTCTCTCCAATTCTCTGCTTGTCAGTTTCATTTTCTCTTGTTTCTGATGGACTATCTTCACATAGCAGGGATATAGCCCAAGTTTTACATTTCGTAGCTTTAGCCACTGCAGAGAGATGGACTAAAAGCTCCCTCCATCATCCCAAGTCCGGGAAAGGGAAATTTCTCTGTTCAGTTGGGCACTTATGCCTGACTCAGTCAACAGTAGTCAGGGTGGATCATATATTGCTGTTAGGATGATTTTCTATTGGTAAGACAGATTCCTAGAAAGATATTATGGGATGACAATTTCACATGTCTGCCAGAGTAACTTTCTAAATATTGACCCAGGAATTCAAGGGCCTGATTTCCAAGCTGTTTGGAACCTTAAGTCTCGTTATCTCTCAAGCTTCCCTCACACATTGCTAGGTCACAGAAAGGGTCATCACTGTTGAGCCCCTAGCCAGCTAGTGAGAAGAGAAGGGAACAGAGCTCAACTTAGTGGTGGTCCCTCAGAAAAGTTCCTGGGTGTCACCTTGGTACCTAAAGGGGAAGCATTCAAAAGGGGGTGTTCGAATGTTTGTCTTTCTGCTTATAAATGAATGAACACGCTTCCTCCATCCTTTTGGCATATGTCCTCTTCAGATGTGCAAAAGTCGCCAAAAGTGAGTCTTTTGTAAAATCAGCTGCAGTATCTTCTCTCTTGGTAATTTCCAACAGCTTAGGCTTTATTTCCATGTTGTGCTCTCTTTCATTGTTCCAGCTTCATTGGTCAAAACACATGGCGGGGGGCAGGGGGGTGGAAGAGGACTTCATATCCATCTTTTAACAGAGGGATTTGAAAATGTTGGATTCTGAAAAATGCACATTCCTGAGTTCCACACTCAGAGACTCTGACTTGCAAGTGGGCTCCAGGAATCCGTATTTGAAACAAGAGCCTAGAAATTCTTCAGGATACATTCTGGAAATATGGCTTTAATGTTGTATTAGAATTGAACTTGGCAACCAGTATCCCAGTCCCTGGTTTTCCCTAAAAAATTGCTGCCTGGGCTTTGCATAAACCTGGGGAGCCACTAGAGCCCTTCCATGGATATTAAAGAAATGGACATTCATTTCATGCTGAATCCTGACAACTTCAAGGATTGTGAGATTCTTTCTCCTCTTTGTTTTCTTTCTTTCTTCCTGTAGGATTCCCCAATGTTACCCCTCATCTTTCCTCTCATTTTTCTACTAC
>NW_007156331.1:0-1889 GCF_000164805.1 Carlito syrichta | reverse complement strand
CTCAAGCAGTCTTCCTGCCTCAGCCTCCCACTTCAACCTTTCTAGTAGCTGGAACTACAGACATGTGTCACTACTCCTAGCTAATTAAAAAAAAGAAAAGAAAAGAAAGAAATTAGAGGCAAGGTTTTGCTTTGCTGAGATCTTGCTACGTGTGATTTCAAACTCCAGACTCAGCATCCTCAGCATCCTGAGTAGCTAGGATTACAAGTATGAGTCACCCATACCTGGCTTTTTTTTCTTCTCATGTTTAAAGTGCGATGACTAAAAGTGCGATGACTAAAATTCAAGTATACTTAAGCAGCTAGAAGCCAATCTAATTTCACAAGTTCTTTTTTCTAGTCTTTTTTAAAATATAGCCCATTGCAGTCTTAGATTTCTTGATTTCTTTACCATACAGGGTTTTCACTCAGTGATGTTTAATGTCTTCTAGTCTTTTAATCACAAAATAATGTAATTATCATGCTTTCTGTGATTTTTTAAATGAAATTTATAAGAGGACAAAATGCATGCTGTACATGGTGTGGTGTTTTTTGAAAACTTATAAAAATAACATATAGAGTTGACAGTACAACTGTTCAGAAATGAATATAAATTTCAGATGCTTGGTGACTTGTAACTTTTCATTTGTCTTTGTGATGATGTGTAGTTTTGGTTGTGTGTGTGTATCACACACACACGCATACAGAATATAGAACGAAAACATTCTTAGGAAAAATATAGAAGTCTATGTTTTTTAAAGTTTTACAACATGCTCCAATGTTTGTAAACTATGATCTTATGATTAACTTGCATGTCTGACATTCAGAAAGTTTTCTGTGTATATTATATTGAGTAAACAACATGTAGGTATTTATATAAATCTTTTTTCTGCACTTTAGAGACTTTTTCTAAAACTCAAATATTAAAACATACCAACTTTCATCACAATCTCTACTTATTTAGAAGAAAACAATATAAATACATTCAAATTGTGTTTGTTTTTTTTAAGGGCAGACAGTGTTTCACAAGCACTTTATGATGTTGCTACAAAGACCCATTTATCCTTGAGGATTTTAAACATCCTCAATTTTATATGTTGTTTATCCTTTAACTAATGCTTACTTGGCATCATAATTCAGTTGACCCAACTCAGTATGGAAGGTGTGTACTAAAAAGACAAGTTTATAAAAATTTCTGTCTCACCTATAAATTGAATTAGTTTCTTTTATTTTACTTTAATTCAAGTCTATTCAATCAAATTCAATAGCAAGTTTTGAAATGCCTCTTATTCCCAGAAATTTCCAAGATCTAGGTACTAAAATATGAGTTTATAATTTAACTTGAGAATCAGACCCAGCATTGGCCATTGTTGTCTGTTAACTAATGGCTACAATTTACCAAAAGAGATTCATAATTTTTAGAGAAAAGCTATTTTTAAAATGTACTTCTTCATCTCTTTCTCTCAGCAAATCTGTCACTAAATATTTGGAGCATATTCTTAGTCCTATGTTGGAAACTTGGAAGTATTTGTTAAAGAGCTTACTTACATGGGTTGTTTTTCACTGAATACTATCTGAAGAGTAAATACAAGCTTGTATTTGAAGAGTAAATACTAAAAACTGCTTTATTACCTGACCAATTGTGTGTAGTTACATTAGTGTAGCATAATGTCTCCCCATAATTGGCACTCAAAAATCTTTTTTTTTATTCATTCCAGGATATAGTTTTAGAATTTAGAATTCAAACATATTTTTTTGACTTTCCATACTGGAGATAGAAGTTAGCATAAAATTCTTAGTTTCCTTCAATCTTCCATTTGGACTCTTTACTATTACTGAATTCTGCTTGTTGTGAATGCAAAACATGAAATGATAAAATAATAAAATTCCACATGACAGATTCAGAAATAT
>NW_007156330.1:0-1010 GCF_000164805.1 Carlito syrichta | reverse complement strand
AGGATGGCATATCTGTAATATTTAATCAAAGTTAACAAGTAGAAAATACAGAGTGCACCAAGAAAATGTACACAAATTTTAAGAATGGAAAAAGCTATATTAAATCACGATACTGTTTTATTTTCTAAAATTTTTAAGATTTATTATGCATTCTGCCGTCTGAATAGCACTTAGGTACACTGCAACTCATTGTTCAGTTTTCTAAGAATCATATAGATCTGGCATTCCAACAACTTTCAATTTGTGCTGAATAAAACATTCAGAATTTATGTGAGAAACACAGTAGTTGTCAATTTTAAAGGCAGAATTATGCCATGTATTCCAACGTATTAAAGGGAAAAGGAGTTATCATTGGAGTATTATGAAATTTTAAACAATCATTCCCTGCATAATGAACATTTCTAGGCCCAACCAAGAATTGTAACCATTTTTAAAGAAACAATAAATAAATATAGAATAAGCAAATAAAGTCAGTTGCAAGTTTGACAGCTTTCATTTATTTATTTATTTATTTAAATTTTTTTGAAATTGTGGTGTACAATTCAGAGTTAGATATACAACCATTGATAATGCAGTGTCCTTTGTTGATTAGGTCTGTCCCTCCCTTCCTTAGCAGTATCCCTCCACTGCCAATCTCACTCATACCCCTAAACAGGTTTCCACTAATGCCATTCACTTTCTTACTACAATATAAGTGATCACGTTCATCTCATGAGTGAGAACATAAGTAACTCTGTTCTTTGTTTCTGTGGTAAATCACTAAAAATGACCTACCTCATATCCATCAAACGTTCTGCAAAATCCTTCTATCTGTCCTTTTTTATGACTGCATTATATACCACTGTGTATATATCACATTTATGTTGTCCTTTTCAGCTTTGATGGACAACATGGTTGGTAACATGTTTTTTTGCAATTGTGATTAAAGTTGCAAAAAAATATACTGGTGCTGGTATCTTTTTGCTAAAATGATTTTGTGTTCCTAAGGTATATTCTCAACAGGGGAATTT
>NW_007156329.1:0-757 GCF_000164805.1 Carlito syrichta | reverse complement strand
AAGCAAATGAAGTCAGTTGCAAGTTTGCCAGTTTTTCATTTTTTATTTATTTATTTAAATTTTTTTGAAATTGTGGTGTACAATTCAGAGTTAGATATACAACCCATGATAATGCAGTGTCCTTTTGTGATTAGGTCTGTCCCTCCCTTCCATAGCAGTATCCCTCCACTGCCAATCTCACTCATCCCCCTAAACAGGTTTCCACTAATGCCATTTACTTTCTTACTACAATAAAAGTGATCACGTTCATCTCATGAGTGAGAACATAAGTAACTCTGTTCTTTGTTTCTGTGATAAATCACTAAAAATGACCTACCTCATATCCATGAAACGTTCTGCAAAATCCTTCTATCTGTCCTTTTTTATGGCTGCATTATATACCACTGTGTATATACCACATTTATGTTGTCCTTTTCAGCTTTGATGGGCAACATGGTTGGTAACATGTTTTTTTGCAATTGTGATTAAAGTTGCAAAAAAATATACTGGTGCTGGTATCTTTTTGCTAAAATGATTTGTGTTCCTAAGGTATATTCTCGACAGGGGAATTACTGAGTCACATGGTAGGTCAATGTCTTGTTCCTTTACAAACCACCAAACTATTTTTCAAAGATGTTACTCTACTTTTCAGACCACATGCAGTGTGGAATCTATAATTCTTCCCAAATCCTTACCTGCATCTGTTACTGCTTGTTTTATTAATGATGGCCAGTCTGACAGGGGGTATGTGGTATTTCAAAGTGGTTTCATTTGCATT
>NW_007156328.1:0-756 GCF_000164805.1 Carlito syrichta | reverse complement strand
ATTAGGACACTCATTAGATACATGCTGCTTCAAAACTCTGATTCATTTTAGCACTTTCCAAGACGTTCTGTAGATTTTTGTGATTGAGGACTCATGTAACCCAGATTCCTTATTCTTACTTAGCAAAAGGTCATGTAGTGGCCTGTAAATAAGGACTCCATTTCCCAGATCCATGCTCGAAAACACCATGATTCGTGTTTAGCCCATAGAAAGATGACCTGAAGTTTTTTTGCGATTGAGGACACGAATAACACAGATTCCTTATTCTTTCTTAGCAATAGGCAGTGAAGTTTCCTGTATGTGAGGTCTCCCATTACCCAGATTCCTACTTCAAAAACCTGATTCGTGGTTATGTCTTAGGGTGATGGCCTGTAGTTTTTGGGATTGAGGACTCATATAAGGAAGATTCCTTATACTTCCTTAGCAATATGACGTATAGTTTCCAGTGTATGACAACTTCCATTACCCAGCTTCCTGCTTCATTCTTCAGGATGCTGAGACAGTTCCTGGAGACCGAGAATTTCAGTTTTTTGGATATCAAGAGAAAGACGTGTATAATGTTCCTTGGGAAGTGGAACCCAAAATTCCTGGTTCCCCTTCACAAGACCTCCCAAAAATGTGGAATCTTCCAAACCCAACATTCCAATTCCTACCTGCCCACCAACAAGAAATTTCGGTACTTTGAGGTCACCTGCATCGTGGAATTTTGTAAAAATATACCTTTTTTCTGGGGAATATGATTATGGTTGTAGATGT
>NW_007156327.1:0-740 GCF_000164805.1 Carlito syrichta | reverse complement strand
TTCCCAAGACGTTCTGTAGATTTTTGTGATTGAGGACTCATGTAACCCAGATTCCTTATTCTTACTTAGCAAAAGGTCATATAGTGACCTGTAAATAAGGACTCCATTTCCCAGATCCATGCTCGAAAACACCATGATTCTTGTTATCCCATAGAAAGATGACCTGAAGTTTTTTTGCGATTGAGGACACGAATAACACAGATTCCTTATTCTTTCTTAGCAATAGGCAGTGAAGTTTCCTGTATGTGAGGTCTCCCATTACCCAGATTCCTACTTCAAAAACCTGATTCGTGGTTATGTCTTAGGGTGATGGCCTGTAGTTTTTGGGATTGAGGACTCATATAAGGAAGATTCCTTATACTTCCTTAGCAATATGACGTATAGTTTCCAGTGTATGACAACTTCCATTACCCAGCTTCCTGCTTCATTCTTCAGGATGCTGAGACAGTTCCTGGAGACCGAGAATTTCAGTTTTTTGGATATCAAGAGAAAGACGTGTATAATGTTCCTTGGGAAGTAGAACCCAAAATTCCTGGTTCCCCTTCAAAAGACCTCCCCAAAATGTGGAATCTTCCAAACCCAACATTCCAATTCCTAACTGCCCACCAACAAGAAATTTCGGTACTTTGAGGTGACCTGCATCGTGGAATTTTGTAAAAATATACCTTTGTTTCTGGGGAATATGATTATGGTTGTAGATGTTCCCAGGAAACAAAAGGATTTGTAGGGCCAGATCTTTG
>NW_007156326.1:0-792 GCF_000164805.1 Carlito syrichta | reverse complement strand
CATGCTCGAAAACACCATGATTCTTGTTATCCCATAGAAAGATGACCTGAAGTTTTTTGCGATTGAGGACACGAATAACACAGATTCATTATTCTTTCTTAGCAATAGGCAGTGAAGTTTCCTGTATGTGAGGTCTCCCATTACCCAGATTCCTACTTCAAAAACCTGATTCGTGGTTATTTCTTAGGGTGATGGCCTGTAGTTTTTGGGATTGAGTACTCATATAAGGAAGATTCCTTATACTTCCTTAGCAATATGACGTATAGTTTCCAGTGTATGACAACTTCCATTACCCAGCTTCCTGCTTCATTCTTCAGGATGCTGAGACAGTTCCTGGAGACCGAGAATTCCAGTTTTCTGGATATCAAGAGAAAGACGTGTATAATGTATCTTGGGAAGTGGAACCCAAAATTCCTGGTTCCCCTTCACAAGACCTCCCCAAAATATGGAATCTTCCAAACCCAACATTCCAATTCCTACCTGCCCACCAACAAGAAATTTCGGTACTTTGAGGTCACCTGCATCGTGGAATTTTGTAAAAATATACCTTTGTTTCTGGGGAATATGATTATGGTTGTAGATGTTCCCAGGAAACAAAAGGATTTGTAGGGCCAGATCTTTGATTACAACTAACAAGCGGACCACAAAGATCCTGAGGATCTGTAATGAGAGATTTAGTGTATCCACGGAGCATCTGGTTCTGAAAATGTTGGGATCCAGAAGCCCAGATTGCTGAGTAAACTTTATCAAGAGTCCCTGCAGATTCCGGAATATGAGAACTCCTAAAACAGG
>NW_007156325.1:0-1159 GCF_000164805.1 Carlito syrichta | reverse complement strand
TTGAGGACTCATATAAGGAAGATTCCTTATACTTCCTTAGCAATATGACGTATAGTTTCCAGTGTATGACAACTTCCATTACCCAGCTTCCTGCTTCATTCTTCAGGATGCTGAGACAGTTCCTGGAGACCGAGAATTTCAGCTTTTTGGATATCAAGAGAAAGACGTGTATAATGTTCCTTGGGAAGTGGAACCCAAAATTCCTGGTTCCCCTTCACAAGACCTCCCCAAAATGTGGAATCTTCCAAACCCAACATTCCAATTCCTACCTGCCCACCAACAAGAAATTTCGGTACTTTGAGGTCACCTGCATCATGGAATTTTGTAAAAATATACCTTTGTTTCTGGGGAATATGATTATGGTTGTAGATGTTCCCAGGAAACAAAAGGATTTGTAGGGCCAAATCTTTGATTACACCTAACAAGCGGACCACAAAGATCCTGAGGATCTGTAATGAGAGATTTAGTGTATCCACGGAGCATCTGGCTCTGAAAATGTTGGGATCCAGAAGCCCAGATTGCTGAGTAAACCTTATCAAGAGTCCCTGCAGATTCCGGAATATGAGAACTCCTAAAACCGGATTTCCTTTTCGGTTTTCTTTCGAATTTCTTTCGGTATCTTACTGAGAATTCCTTTCGGATTTCTCAGTAAGATACCCTGATTTTTCCTGTCGATGTGGATTCCAAATTGAATATATCAAAAGACAGATGCTCGGAATTTTTCTAGGGACGTGAATTCCATGATTCCTGATTACCATTAAAAGTACGTAGTAAATATTTGGCAAGTGCAAAACGCTTGTCCCATCTCAAAATAAAAAGAAACACGGAAGGGAAGGATTACAGGGTTCATCTTAAGAACAGAGTTGCATACAAATATGGCAAGAAGATTCTTTTTGTCCTGGAATCTGGCCTTAGTTGTTCCTAGGAAACTAACGGACTTGGAGTGCCCAATACCATTTACAAATTTTAAGAGGACCAGAATTTTGCTGGAGTCCTGAAATGACCGATTCATAATTTCTGCATTCTAATTTGCTCTGAAACATTTGGGAGCTCGAAAGCTCTGTTTCTTATCTGTCCCATAGCAGACACCCTGGAATATTTTGGATTGAGGACTCTTACAGCAATGATTCTTTATTTGTACATAGTTGGAGGCCGTGTA
>NW_007156324.1:0-808 GCF_000164805.1 Carlito syrichta | reverse complement strand
AGCTAGTTATTTCAGTTAGTTAAGTCAGTTGGCTAGATAGGAAACTAGCTAGTTAACTAGCTAGTTAAGTCAGCTAGTTAAGTCAGCTGGCTAGGTAGATAGCAAGCTAGGTAGCTAGTTATGCAAGACATCTTGCTATGACAGCTGGCTAGATAGTTATCTAACTGGTTAAGTCACCCAGTTAAGTCAGTTTGACAGCTTGTTAAGCCAGAGAGTTAAGTCAGCTGGCTAGCCAGTTGCCTAGCTAGGTAGGTAGCTAGTTAAATCACCTGGCTAGCCAGATGCCTAGCTAGTTAAACAACTTAGTTAAGTCAGCCCACTAGCCTGCTGGTTAGCTAGGTTGCTAGGTAGCTAAGTCAGCTGGCAAACCAGTGGGCTATATAGGTAGCTAACTAGTTAAGTCAGCTGGCTATCCAGGTGGCTAGCTATGTAGCTAGGCAGTTAAATCAGCCTGCTAGCCAAGTGGCTAGCTAGTTATGTTACCTAGTTAAGTCAGCTGGCTTGACAGCTGGCTAGTTAGGTAGCTAGATAGTTAAGTCAGCTGTCTAGCCCGCTGGCTAGATAGATAAGTCACGTAGTTAAGTCACCTTGCTAGCCAGCTGGCTAGCTATATAGCAAGCTAGTTAATTCAGGTGACTAACAATCAGGGCAATTATGTAAGTTAGGTAGTTATGTCAGGTGGCTTTACAGCAGACTAGCTAGGTTTTGAGATAGTTAATTAGTTGGCAAGCCAGCTGGCTAGCTAAATAAGTCAGCTAGTTAAGTCAGGGTGGTTAGTCACTAACTAGCTAGCTAGAGAGCTAGTTAA
>NW_007156323.1:0-862 GCF_000164805.1 Carlito syrichta | reverse complement strand
CTAGGTAGCTAGTTATGCAAGACATCTTGCTATGACAGCTGGCTAGATAGTTATCTAACTGGTTAAGTCACCCAGTTAAGTCAGTTTGACAGCTTGTTAAGCCAGAGAGTTAAGTCAGCTGGCTAGCCAGTTGCCTAGCTAGGTAGGTAGCTAGTTAAATCACCTGGCTAGCCAGATGCCTAGCTAGTTAAACAACTTAGTTAAGTCAGCCCACTAGCCTGCTGGTTAGCTAGGTTGCTAGGTAGCTAAGTCAGCTGGCAAACCAGTGGGCTACATAGGCAGCTAACTAGTTAAGTCAGCTGGCTATCCAGGTGGCTAGCTATGTAGCTAGGCAGTTAAATCAGCCTGCTAGCCAAGTGGCTAGCTAGTTATGTTACCTAGTTAAGTCAGCTGGCTTGACAGCTGGCTAGTTAGGTAGCTAGATAGTTAAGTCAGCTGTCTAGCCCGCTGGCTAGATAGATAAGTCACGTAGTTAAGTCACCTTGCTAGCCAGCTGGCTAGCTATATAGCAAGCTAGTTAATTCAGGTGACTAACAATCAGGGCAATTATGTAAGTTAGGTAGTTATGTCAGGTGGCTTTACAGCAGACTAGCTAGGTTTTGAGATAGTTAATTAGTTGGCAAGCCAGCTGGCTAGCTAAATAAGTCAGCTAGTTAATTCAGCTGGTTAGTCACTAACTAGCTAGCTAGAGAGCTAGTTAAGTCAGCTGGTCAGCCAGCTGACTCACTTGTTAAGTCATTTAGTTTAGTCAGCTGGCTAGCGAGCTGGCTAGATGGTTAAGTCAACTAGTTAAGTCAGCTGCTAGCCAGCAGACTATCTAGGTAGCAAGCTAGTTAAGTCAACTGGCTAGCAAGTGGGATAG
>NW_007156322.1:0-692 GCF_000164805.1 Carlito syrichta | reverse complement strand
CGGCAATAAAAAGCCAAATATATCAGACGCACTAATAGGACAAGTAGTATCAGACGACACTACAAGACAAGAACTATCAGACGACACTAAGAAGGCAAGTAGTATCAGACGACATTAACAAGGTTAGTAGTATCAGACGACACTAAGAAGACAAGTAGTATAAAATGACAATAAGATGGCAAGTAGTATCAGACGTCACTAAGAATGCATATATTATCCAACGGCACTAATAAGGCAAGGAGTATCAGACGACAGTAATAAGGCAAGGAGTATCATATGCCCTAATAAGTCAAGGAGTATCAGACGGCACTATAAAGGTAAGTAGTATCAGACGGCAATAATAAGTCAAAGAGTATCAGAAGGCCCTATTAAGGTAAGTTGTATCGGACAGCAGTAATAAGGCAAGGAGTATCAGACGGCAATAATAAGGGAAGTAGTATCAGACGGCATTAATAAGGCAAGTAAGATCAAAAGGCACAAATAAAGAATGTAGGATCAGATGGCACTATTAAGGCAAGTAGTATCAGACGGCATTAATAAGACAAGTTGGATCAGACGGCAGTAATAAAGCAAGTAGTATCAGACGGCAATAATAAGGCAGAGTATCAGGCGCCACTATTAAGGCAAGGAGTATAAGATGGTACTGATAAGGCAAGTAGTATCAGACGGCACTAATAAGGCAAGTTGTATCG
>NW_007156321.1:0-841 GCF_000164805.1 Carlito syrichta | reverse complement strand
GAGATTATAGATCAAAAGTTAGAAAGTAAAGTTAATGCCTTGGAGGAGGCAGTTTAGCAGTAGGACAAGAGCTTGTGACTTTAAAAATAAAATTGCCTCTCCGATGTCATTCTGAGTTTAAATGGATTTGCCTCACTCCTTTAGAGGTAAATAAATCTGTCCACACTTGGGACAAAATAAGAAATCATATTCTTGGAAGTTGGAATCATTCGGACTTGAGTATAGCCCTTACTAAATTACATCAAGAAATACAGGATATAACTGTTGCTGAGAAACAGTTCCAATCCTCTGAATTGGCCAGTTCTATATTTAATAATTTCTCATCATTCGTCAATAAAAAGTCATTGATGTCTATACTCATTAATGTGGGAATTTGCTGGGCAGTGATTCTTGCATTGCTATGCCTGCTTCCAATTATTTTCAAGGTGCTGAAGAAAAGTATTTCTCAGCTCAGCACCAAGTTCCATGGGTTCGTGTTAAAGAATAAAAAAGGGGGAGATGTTGGGAGCTGGCCGTAGAGACCTGCCTGAACGTTAGGAATCCAGGCAAGTTGCAGACCCTGAGACCACTAGGATGAGTTCAGGAACTGAAGGCCCATTCCCTCTTCCCTTCATTTCTGTTTGGCATGATCCACTAGGGACTTTGATGACCTAAGTATGAAGTTCTGAGAATATGACAGGCATGGCTTACTTTAAGAGTCCATTGTTCCTGTTTCTCACAGACTGTGGTTTCGGCTTTAAACTTAACATAATTCAACTCACGTCACATTTGGGAGCCTTTAATACGGTACAAGCTTCTTTTAAAGTTATAGTATATTTGTAGAATTAGTATATTCATACAA
>NW_007156320.1:0-783 GCF_000164805.1 Carlito syrichta | reverse complement strand
TCGGACTTGAGTATAGCCTTACTAAATTACATCAAGAAATACAGGATATAACTGTTGCTGAGAAACAGTTTCCAATCCTCTGAATTGGCCAGTTCTATATTTAATAATTTCTCATCATTCGTCAATAAAAAGTCATTGATGTCTATACTCATTAATGTGGGAATTTGCTGGGCAGTGATTCTTGCATTGCTATGCTTGCTTCCAATTATTTTCAAGGTGCTGAAGAAAAGTATTTCTCAGCTCAGCACCAAGTTCCATGGGTTCATGCTAAAGAATAAAAAAGGGGGAGATGTTGGGAGCTGGCCGTAGAGACCTGCCTGAACGTTAGGAATCCAGGCAAGCTGCAGACCCTGAGACCACTAGGATGAGTTCAGGAACCGAAGGCCCATTCCCTCTTCCCTTCTTTTCTGTTTGGCATGATCCACTAGGGACTTTGATGACCTAAGTATGAAGTTCTGAGAATATGACAGGCATGGCTTACTTTAAGAGTCCCTTGTTCCTGTTTCTCACAGACTGTGGTTTCGGCTTTAAACTTAACATAATTCAAACTCAGGTCACATTTGGGAGCCTTTAATACGGTACAAGCTTCTTTTAAAAGTTAATAGTATATTTGTAGAATTAGTATATTCATACAAAGTGCTGTTTCAACCTTAATAATACACATAAATATCTAGAGCTATTAGAAATGGCTCAGCACAAACTTTGGGCTGGGCCACATTCCTAAAGGCCCAGCATGAACTTTTGGGCTGGGCCACATTCCTAAGGGCCCAGTGCATACTTGGA
>NW_007156319.1:0-5554 GCF_000164805.1 Carlito syrichta | reverse complement strand
GGCCAGTTCTATATTTAATAATTTCTCATCATTCGTCAATAAAAAGTCATTGATGTCTATACTCATTAATGTGGGAATTGCTGGGCAGTGATTCTTGCATTGCTATGCTTGCTTCCAATTATTTTCAAGGTGCTGAAGAAAAGTATTTCTCAGCTCAGCACCAAGTTCCATGGGTTCATGCTAAAGAATAAAAAAGGGGGAGATGTTGGGAGCTGGCCGTAGAGACCTGCCTGAACGTTAGGAATCCAGGCAAGCTGCAGACCCTGAGACCACTAGGATGAGTTCAGGAACCGAAGGCCCATTCCCTCTTCCCTTCTTTTCTGTTTGGCATGATCCACTAGGGACTTTGATGACCTAAGTATGAAGTTCTGAGAATATGACAGGCATGGCTTACTTTAAGAGTCCCTTGTTCCTGTTTCTCACAGACTGTGGTTTCGGCTTTAAACTTAACATAATTCAAACTCAGGTCACATTTGGGAGCCTTTAATACGGTACAAGCTTCTTTTAAAAGTTAATAGTATATTTGTAGAATTAGTATATTCATACAAAGTGCTGTTTCAACCTTAATAATACACATAAATATCTAGAGCTATTAGAAATGGCTCAGCACAAACTTTGGGCTGGGCCACATTCCTAAAGGCCCAGCATGAACTTTTGGGCTGGGCCACATTCCTAAGGGCCCAGTGCATACTTTGGACTAGGCTGCTTTTTTTAAAACTGGTTTTTAGCTACAGTTAGTATAGGGTTTTTTCTACGTACTATAGAAATTGAATTTATTTTATTTATAGAAAGTATTGTAGAATAGGTTATGCTACGTCAGTGAATTATGTCAGTTCAAGCATGATCGAACATGATCATTTGAGGTTTAATAAGAATACAGCTAACTTTAGAAATTACATTATTTCCATTTCCTGCATCTGCAGTTTTAATACAATTTACAGTTTATATTTGGGTTTTATTTTTTAGAAGCTTTATTGCTGATGATCAGGATTAGGAATTAGAAACTTTTATAAAAAGTTAAAATAGATTTATAGGATTTTGGCACAGCCATTTTGTTAAGAGATTGTAATCAATTATTCCCAGAAATGGCCCAGTGGATCTTTTGACTCGGCCACATTCCTTAGGAATTGGTTTGGGCTATAATTAAGAGTTTCTATAGTGTAGGTAGAATTAGTGTAAAATAGAGAGGAATTGGGATTTAGGTTGGTTATTAGGTGTTGTGTATGCATAGGTTTTAAAAGTTGCTGATTATTAGAATATTATGATATTAGAATTGTTGTATTGCTTTTGAGAAATATTAACCAAGCATGAGGAACAGTGAGATAATCTTGGGATTCTCATGCTTGGAGAAACACCTAGTGGGTGAGGGATGCCCCTCATCCACCTGGCTCTATGTTCATATAAATGTCTTGTGATTTAATTGGGATTGCCCTTTCTCTTATTCCAGGAAACACTTGGTGGGTGAGGGATGCTCCTCATTCACCTGGCTTTGTGTTCATGTAAAGGTATTGTGATTTAATTGAGATTGTTCTTCCTCATGCCTGAGGAAACACCTGGTGGGTGGGGGGCACCCCTCCTGCACCTGGCTTTGTGTTCATATGGAAGACTTGTAAGACTGCCTGTGTAAAATTTGGGATAAATACACACTGTAAACCCCCAATAAATGGCTTCTGCCCTAGACAGAGTCCAGCTTCTTTCTTTCTCCCCCAGTCTCTTTCTTTCTTTTAATATCTATCCCTATGAGTCACTGATGCCATCACACCTTCCAAGGGACCTCCTAAATCTCTCTTCAGGGGCTGGTCCACTGAACTAGAGTGGGTTTGAATATCCAGGGTGTTTTGCAGACACTTGGGAGTGTACAGGGTTTAGGAGGTTTATAAGCAGCTGGACCTTCAATGATGAAAGAAATGCTGACCATCTAGCCAAAAAAAGGTCTATGCTTCTTTAAGTGTCATGGAATGTATGCATTTTGCTCAATATTTTTTCTGGTATGTAGATGGTGGGGAAGCCATTTCAGATGAAGAAATGTTCACTCAAGTAAAGTGAGTTATCTCTATATGCTCCAGTCATGTGAAATTTAGAGAAAACTAGTTATATTTGATTAAATAGTTTGCTTATGAACAGTGGAGATGGCAATTAAATCAATTTGAGTATCTAAATACTTGGAGATATCAGGATTTGGGGGAGTATTTAATCCATACACATCTCTAGAAGTAGTGACATGTGGATCCCTTTACCTGATCTTTCAGGGATTTCTATCTCCTTCAACAAGTTTAATGACTTAAAATAAGAGGATCCTGGGAATGGTGAAGTGCAGATGATAAGTAGAAGACTGAGTTTTGTGAGAATAAAGCCAGTATCTTCCTTGACGTTTACCACCATGGACAGGGACCTCATCTCATCCTTTTTCACATTTACATGAATTTCCAAAGCCAACATGCATATCATAGCAGACACTGATAAGAGGTCATAGTACACATTTACATGAGTACATGGCCTTCCTCAACTTCTCAATGATTTTCCTGGAATAATCACTTCAGTCATTAGGACATGAAACACCTGTGGTTCTTCTCTGGTGATTCCCAGAGGAGAGTAGTTCATGGTTTAGACATGAAGATATGAAGATGCTTCACCCGAGTATCTTAATCACATTGGGCCTTTCTGTCCCCAGTGTCCAGTTTCAGGTCCAGCTGTAGCAGTTAGGTAATGACTAAATAAGCCAATTCAGACACTCTTCTTCACCTGTTCTGTTCTAGATTCCAAATTGTTGATGATTACTCATGAAACTTTATTCAACTGCAAGGGAAGGGGCTGAAATAGATTGTTTCCACTTACATGGTGAAAACTCAAACGAAACCCATTTCTATGGATCAAACACCATATATTCCTGGCTTTTATTGATGCCATACATTAAATCAATAAATTACATCTATCAATCTTATTCAGTAATTTTCAGTAATGTTCTTATTATCCTCTTTAAACCAATCCCTCTCACTTTGCTATATTGATTAACTGATAATTACATCATCATTAATTACAATGTAAAAGTAATGTACATTTAGCTGAAATTGAAATTCAGGTAAAGATAATGAATGGAATGATGGGGATATTAATGTCCTCATCTTACAAAATAGGGAGTCAAAGTCCACAGCACATAGTAAACATGTGTTGACATGTTACTAGTTTTAAAGGTAAGAAATAAAGGACAGGCATGTAGCTGTATTAGGAGGAGGAGTGTGTAACGTAGAATTGAGTTCATCTTTAATCTGTCATAACACAGAGTGAATAGATACATGATGTATTAATGAAGAAGACACCTTTCCTAGAGATACTGAAGCTACAGATAGAAGTGATGCCATTTCAGATTTGGCCTAGGATTGGAAAGTGCTGGGCAAACTCTCTCTGGTTTTTCCCTCTCTACACAGACTATTGCAGTAAATAAAAAATTAGACCTGAATGACAAGACAATGGTTTTGACTCTACAGTGTTGTGAATGTAACTAATGCCACTGAATTGTATTTATAAAAATGGTTAGTATAGCACATTTTATGTTTTATGTATTTTATCACTAAAAAATAATGAAAAAGAAAAAGATGTCTTTAATTCTTAGTTTTTTGTGTAAGTACCTCTTCTTCATCTCTCTTATCTGACAAATTACTATAGACAGTCAGGAGTAACTAAAATACTCCTTACATATTTAGCTTAGAAATCACCTCAGCTAAATATCCAATTTTATCACACCAATGGTCTACCTTTCACTAAGTAGTAAAAAAAAATGCAATTTACTCAAACTATATGATAATTTAAAACAAGAAATTTGTTTTCTTCATTTCCAAAATTTGGGGATTGTTTCCATCTGAGACCTCGTGAGAAGTACCTTTAATGTCCACTTTTCTACTAACATTCTGATCATGTCTATCTGTGTATTCTTTTAAAAAGTCTGGAGCTTATTCACCAGCTCTCCTGTTTGTTTTTCAACCCTCTGCACATTCCATTGTCAAATATATAATTGCATTCATCTAAAAAATATTTACCCTTTACCTATCACACAATTGCAAAACTACATAAACATTGTAGGTATTTGTTACAGAAGAACTTCATTTCTCAGTCCCCCACTTTGTTTGGGGCAGGAGCTGTTGTGAGGGATACTTTCCTGGGTTGAAGATTAAGGACTACCAGCTCTGCTATTATATAATGCACAAAGCAAATGAGGGAGGCAGAGCGGGAGAAAGGAGAGAGAAAGAGAGACAGAGATCTTCACTTATAATATTTTCAGACCAGAACCTCACATCTAGTATTTTATTTAACCTTAAGTACCTCCTCTCCAAAATTATTTTTTCTAAATACATTTATGCTTTGGGAAGGGCTCCAACATAAGAATTTTAAGGGGGATACAATTCGGTTCTCCTTTCCCCAGTGGTTGTTGATGGAGAATTTTTTGAGGAGGTGTTGGTTGATAAAGGGAGGTTTTACTTCCAGAATCTCTGTCCTGCTTCCTTGGTTTATATACCTGTTCTTGTCCCAATACCAGGTTGTTTTGATTATTGTAGCCTTATAATAATGTTTAAATTCTGGATGTATAATACCTCCAGTTTTGTTTCTTTGTTAAGAATTGTTTTGACTATTCAGTGTCAATTATATTTCTATATGAATTTCTCTATTGTTGTTTTAGGTCTGAGAAGTATTATATTGGTTATTTAATGGGTATAGCTATGAATTTGTGGTTTGCCTTTGGTAAGATTGATCATATAACTGTGCTGATTCTTCCAATTAATGTGCATAGAATATTTTTCTATTTGTGTCATATTTGACTTCTGTAATCAGATTTTAGTAGTTTTCACTTTAAAGGACTTTCACTCCTCTGGTTAGGAAGATGCTAATGTATTTATTTTTTGTGGCATTTTGAAAGGGATTGAGCTTTCTAGTAGGTTCTATGCCTATTTGCTGTTAGTATATAAGAATGTGACTGCCTTTTGGACATGTACTTTGTACCCTGAGATTTTGTCAAAGCCCTTCATCCGTGCAAATAGGTTTTTGACAGAATCACTTGGAGTTTTGAGGTACAGGGTCATTT
Source organism: Carlito syrichta (assembly GCF_000164805.1). Lineage (NCBI taxonomy): Eukaryota > Metazoa > Chordata > Mammalia > Primates > Tarsiidae > Carlito > Carlito syrichta. Next base: position 480 of record NW_007156319.1, on the reverse strand, counting down.
AGTCAGCAAAGAGGTATAATTTGACTTTTTTTTTCCTTTGTGGACACCACAATTTCTTTCTCTTGTCTGATTTATTTAGCTAGAACTTCAAGCACTATTTTGAAGAGGAAGGGCAACAGTGAGCAGCCTTGTGTTGCTCACGTTTTAGGGAGAAATTCTTCCAATTTATGTCCATTTAACAATATGTTGACTGTGGGTTTTTCACAGATGACTCTTACTATTTTCAGGTATGTTCCAACTACACCTAGGTGGTCAAGGGCATTTATCAAGGATGGATGGTGGATTTTATTGAAACCTTTTCCTCATCTAATGTTATAAATATTGTTTCCTGTTTTGCATTTGTTAATGTATTTAATTATATTTATGGGCCTTTGGATGTTGAACCAGTCCTGCATCCTGGGGATGAAGTTAACTAGCTCATGGTGGATGGTTTTTGAAATGTGTTGTTGCATCCAATTTGCTAGAATCTTGTAGAGTGCA
>NW_007156318.1:0-979 GCF_000164805.1 Carlito syrichta | reverse complement strand
AAAGTATTGTAGAATAGGTTATGCTACGTCAGTGAATTATGTCAGTTCAAGCATGATCGAACATGATCATTTGAGGTTTAATAAGAATACAGCTAACTTTAGAAATTACATTATTTCCATTTTCTGCATCTGCAGTTTTAATACAATTTACAGTTTATATTTGGGTTTTATTTTTTAGAAGCTTTATTGCTGATGATCAGGATTAGGAATTAGAAACTTTTATAAAAAGTTAAAATAGATTTATAGGATTTTGGCACAGCCATTTTGTTAAGAGATTGTAATCAATTATTCCCAGAAACGGCCCAGTGTGATCTTTTGACTGGGCCACATTCCTTAGGAATTGGTTTGGGCTATAATTAAGAGTTTCTATAGTGTAGGTAGAATTGGTGTAAAATAGAGAGGACTTGGGATTTAGGTTGGTTATTAGGTGTTGTATATGCATAGGTCTCAAAAGTTACTGATTATTAGAATATTATGATATTAGAATTGTTGTATTGCTTTTGAGAAATATTAACCAAGCATGAGGAACAGTGAAATAGTTTTGGGATCCTCATTTCTCATGCTTGGGGAAACACCTGGTGGGTGGGGGACGCCCCTCATCCACCTGGCTCTATGATCATGTAAATGTCTTGTGATTTAATTGGGATTGCCCTTCCTCTTACTCCAGGAAACATCTGGTGGGTAAGGGATGCCCCTCATTCACCTGGCTTTGTGTCCATGTAAAGGTTTTGTGATTTAATTGAGATTTTTCTTCCTCATGCCTGAGGAAACACCTGGTGGGTGGGGGAGCACCCCTTCTGCACCTGGCTTTGTGTTCATGTGGAAGACTTGTAAGACTGCCAATGTAAAATTTGGAATAAATACACACTGTAAACCCCCAATAAATGGCTTCTGTACTAGACAGAGTCCAGCTTCTTTCTTTCTCCCCCAGTCTCTTTCTTTCTTTTAATATCTATCCCTATGAGTCGCCAACACCTCG
>NW_007156317.1:0-728 GCF_000164805.1 Carlito syrichta | reverse complement strand
GAGAGGACTTGGGATTTAGGTTGGTTATTAGGTGTTGTATATGCATAGGTCTCAAAAAGTTACTGATTATTAGAATATTATGATATTAGAATTGTTGTATTGCTTTTGAGAAATATTAACCAAGCATGAGGAACAGTGAAATAGTTTTGGGATCCTCATTTCTCATGCTTGGGGAAACACCTGGTGGGTGGGGGACGCCCCCTCATCCACCTGGCTCTATGATCATGTAAATGTCTTGTGATTTAATTGGGATTGCCCTTCCTCTTACTCCAGGAAACATCTGGTGGGTAAGGGATGCCCCTCATTCACCTGGCTTTGTGTCCATGTAAAGGTTTTGTGATTTAATTGAGATTTTTCTTCCTCATGCCTGAGGAAACACCTGGTGGGTGGGGGAGCACCCCTTCTGCACCTGGCTTTGTGTTCATGTGGAAGACTTGTAAGACTGCCAATGTAAAATTTGGAATAAATACACACTGTAAACCCCCAATAAATGGCTTCTGTACTAGACAGAGCCCAACTTCTTTCTTTCTCCCCCAGTCTCTTTCTTTCTTTTAATATCTATCCCTATGAGTCACCCACACCTTCTAAGAGACCTCCTAAATCTCTCTTCAGGGGCTGGCCCCCTGACCTAAAGTGGGTTTGAATATCCAGGGTGTTTTGCAGATACTTGGGAGTGTACAGTGTTTAGGAGGTTTATAAGCAGCTGGACCTTCAATGATGAAAGAAAT
>NW_007156316.1:0-677 GCF_000164805.1 Carlito syrichta | reverse complement strand
TCCTCATTCACCTGGCTTTGTGTCCATGTAAAGGTTTTGTGATTTAATTGAGATTTTTCTTCCTCATGCCTGAGGAAACACCTGGTGGGTGGGGGAGCACCCCTTCTGCACCTGGCTTTGTGTTCATGTGGAAGACTTGTAAGACTGCCAATGTAAAATTTGGAATAAATACACACTGTAAACCCCCAATAAATGGCTTCTGTACTAGACAGAGCCCAACTTCTTTCTTTCTCCCCCAGTCTCTTTCTTTCTTTTAATATCTATCCCTATGAGTCACCCACACCTTCTAAGAGACCGCCTAAATCTCTCTTCAGGGGCTGGCCCCCTGACCTAAAGTGGGTTTGAATATCCAGGGTGTTTTGCAGATACTTGGGAGTGTACAGGGTTTAGGAGGTTTATAAGCAGCTGGACCTTCAATGATGAAAGAAATGCTGACCATCTAGCCAAAAAAATCTATGCTTCTTTAAGTGTCATGGAGTGTATGCATTTTGCTCAATATTTTTTCTGGTATGTAGATGGTGGGGAAGCCATTTCAGATGAAGAAATGTTCACTCAAGTTAAGTGAGTTATCTATATATGCTCCAGTCATATGAAATTTAGAGAAAGCTAGTTATATTTGATTAAATAGTTTACTTATGAATAGTGGAGATGGCAATTAAATCAATTTGAGTATCTAA
>NW_007156315.1:0-923 GCF_000164805.1 Carlito syrichta | reverse complement strand
GATTTAATTGAGATTTTTCTTCCTCATGCATGAGGAAACACCTGGTGGGTGGGGGAGCACCCATTCTGCACCTGGCTTTGTGTTCATGTGGAAGACTTGTAAGACTGCCAATGTAAAATTTGGAATAAATACACACTGTAAACCCCCAATAAATGGCTTCTGTACTAGACAGAGCCCAACTTCTTTCTTTCTCCCCCAGTCTCTTTCTTTCTTTTAATATCTATCCCTATGAGTCACCCACACCTTCTAAGAGACCTCCTAAATCTCTCTTCAGGGGCTGGCCCCCTGACCTAAAGTGGGTTTGAATATCCAGGGTGTTTTGCAGATACTTGGGAGTGTACAGTGTTTAGGAGGTTTATAAGCAGCTGGACCTTCAATGATGAAAGAAATGCTGACCATCTAGCCAAAAAAATTTATGCTTCTTTAAGTGTCATGGAGTGTATGCATTTTGCTCAATATTTTTTCTGGTATGTAGATGGTGGGGAAGCCATTTCAGATGAAGAAATGTTCACTCAAGTTAAGTGAGTTATCTATATATGCTCCAGTCATATGAAATTTAGAGAAAGCTAGTTATATTTGATTAAATAGTTTACTTATGAATAGTGGAGATGGCAATTAAATCAATTTGAGTATCTAAATACTTGGAGATATCAGGATTTGGGGGATTATTTAATCCATACACATCTCTAGAAGTAGTGACATGTGAATCCCTTTCCCTAATCTTTCATGGATTTCTATCTCCTTCAACAAGTTTAATGACTTAAAATAAGAGGATCCTGGGAATGGTGAAGTGCAGATGATAAGTAGAAGACTGAGTTTTGTGAGAATAAAGCCAATATCTTCCTTGAAGGTGACCACCATGGACAGGGACCATCCTTTTTCACATTTACATGAATTTCCAAAGCCAACATGCATATCATAGC
>NW_007156314.1:0-694 GCF_000164805.1 Carlito syrichta | reverse complement strand
TATGGTCCAAACTTACTGAATCCCATGTCTAAAGCAAGGCAGCATCTCTCAGATACTGGAAGATAATTAGATATATTAATATAATGTGTCTAGGTTTGTCTGAAACCGAGACTCTGCGCTTAGAATGAAAACTGCCAATAATAGGGCTTTTTGTCTCTCTACCCTCCCATTGCATGATTCAAACAAAACCCAAGGAATCCCAATAGTTCCTTTCAGAATGATAAGATTTCCATCATAATCCTATCCGCCCTCCCAGTCTGGGTGACAGAGTGAGACTCCGACTCAAATAAATAAATAAATAAATAAATAAATAAATAAATACACAAACAAACAAACAAATGAAATGAAAAAGAGAGAAGGAATAGGTTAACTCTACTATTTTATGCAAATGCAGTCATGTTTATGATCAGGACTGCCCTTATCTATAAAGCTCTAACTCCCGAGCCTTGAAAGAAAATAAATATGAGCTGTCAGTTTCTGAGTTGTGCCACAATAAGACCTGGACAATGAGAGATCTTTTTCTCAACTGGTTGTGTGAATGCTTTTTCCCTAAGTCAGGAAGTACCTTGCCAGTAATGAACTACATTTTAAAGTTATTTAAAATATTGGTCAATGCCCATGGCTTCTCCTTTTTTTTCCCACCTTACTGTCTTAAGTTAGTAATATTGAATGCACAATGCGTATGAATAGATAG
>NW_007156313.1:0-899 GCF_000164805.1 Carlito syrichta | reverse complement strand
TAGCTAACTATTTTACTAGCTGAATAACTATCTGACTTATCTAATTACCTAAGTAGTTAGGTAGCAGACTTAAGTAACTGACTTAAATAGCTAACTAGTGAGCTAGTTGACTTAGCTAGCTGACTTAGCTAGCTATCTGGTTAGCAAAATTACTTAGCTAACTGACTTAACTAGTTGACTAATGAGATAGCTAGCTGATTTAATGAGTCTGTTAACCAATTAGCTAACTGTTTTAACTAGTTGGTAAACGAGTTAACTAGCTGACTTAACTAGTTGGATAACAAGTTAGCTAGGTTACTTAACTTGTTGGCTGATGAGTCACCTGAATATTTAGCTGGTTTAACACCTTGGCTGACTACTCAGACAACTTATTACCTGGCTTAACAAGGTGGCCCACTAGTCGACCAACTAGTAAGCTGGGTCAATGATTTGACTGACGAGCTGGTCCACTAGTTAGCACGATTAACTAGTAGGCTTGCTGGTTTTCTGACCTAACAAGTTGGCCGACTATTTGGCTGACTAGTTGGGTGGTCTAACTATTCGGCCTCCTAGTTAGCAGAGTTAAATTCTCAGCTGATAAGTTGGCAGCCTAGTTGGCCATTTGGTTAGCCAAAATAACTAGTTGACTGGCTAGTCGGCTGACCGCTTAGCTGACTTAACTAGTCGGCAGGAGAGTTAGTCGACTGGTCAGCTGAATTAACTAGTTGGCTGGTGAGTGGGCCGACTGGTCAGCAGACTTAACTAGTCGACTGGCGAGTGAGCCGACAGGTCAGCTGAATTAACCATTCAGCTGGTGAGTGAGCTGACTGGTCAGAAGACTTAACTAGTCAACCAGTGATTGAGCCGACTGATGAACCGACTTAACTAGTCAGCCATCAAGTAAGCTGATGGGTGAGCTG
>NW_007156312.1:0-823 GCF_000164805.1 Carlito syrichta | reverse complement strand
CAGTCAGACAGCCAGCTGGTTTAACAAGCCAGCCCCCATGCTCACCACCCGACTAGCCAGCCAGCTGAACTAGCTGGCCACCCACCTAACCAGCCTGCTAACCAGTCGGCTTTACTTGCCAGCGACCTAGCTAGCCAGCTGGCTAACCAGCTAACTTAACTAGCTGACTTAAGTAGATAGCCATCTGACTAGAAAGCTGGCTTAACTAGTTAGCCACCTATCTAGACAGCTGGTTAGCCAGGTCACTTAACATGCTGACTTAACTAGCTAGCCAGCCGGCTAGCCAGATGACTTAATTAGCGAACTACCTACTTCTCAAGGTGGCTAGCCAGCTGACTTAACTAACTGAATTAACCAACTAGCCAACTGGCTAGACAGCTAAATTAACTATATAGCTACCTAGCTAGCCAGTTGGCTAACCACTTGAATTAACCAGCTGACTTAACCAGCTAGCCAGCTGGCTAGGCAGCTGACTCAACTACCTTATTTAACTAGTTAGCCAACTGGCTAGCCAGCTTACTTAACTAGCTGACATCTTTAGCTAGCCAGGTGGCTAGCCAGCTAAACTTAATAGCTAGCTACCTATGTATCCCGCTGGCTTGCCAGCTGACTTAACAACCTAGTTACCTAGCTCACCAGCTAGCTAGCCAGCTGACTTAACTAGCTAGCTACACACATAGGCAGCTGGCTAGCCAGCTGACTTAACAAGCTGACTAACTTGCTAACCAGTTCACTTACCTAGCTGACTTAACAAGCTAGTTTCCTAAATAGCCAGCTGAATTAACCACCTGAAATAACTAGCTAGCTACCTAGCTAGCTATCT
>NW_007156311.1:0-1190 GCF_000164805.1 Carlito syrichta | reverse complement strand
GAGTGATTTAACTACCTAACTACCTAGCTAAACTGCTGCCAGCGAGCTGACTTAATTACATGTTTTTACTAGCTAGCTACCCTTGGTAGCAGCTTATTTAACTAGCTAGGTACCCTGCTAGGTAGCTGGCTAGCAAGCTGACTAAACTAAGTGACTTAACTAGCTAGATACCTTGCTAACCAGCTGACTTTACTAGTTGACTTAACTAACTAGCTATCTAGCTAGCCAGCTGGCTTGCCAGCTGACTTAACTAGGTGACTTAACTAGATAGCCAGCTGGCTGGCCCACTGACTTAATTTGCTGAATTAACTAGCAAGCCAGCTGCCAGGCCAGCTGAATTCACTAGCTGACTTAACCAGTTAGCCAGCTGGCTAGCCAACTGACTTAACTAGGTAGCTACATAGATAACCAGCTGGGAAGATAGCTGAATTAACCAGCTGATTTAAATAGTTAAGTTAGCTGGCTACCAAGCTGTCTAGCTAGGTAGGTAGTTATTTAAGTCTGCTAGCTAGCCAGCTGGCTACTTAGTTAAGTCAGCTAGTTAAGTTAGCTGGCTAGACTGCTGACTATCTAGGAAATTTAAATAGATGGCTAGCCAACTCACTCAACGAGTTGAATTAACTAGTTAGCCAGTGGGCTAGCCAGCTGACTTACCTTGCTCTCTACCTAGCTGGCTAGCTGGCTAGCTGGCTGACTTACCTAGCTAATTAATTAGTTTGCCAGATGGCTAGCCAACTGACTTAAGTAGCTACACTACCTAGCTAGACAGCTGGCAAATCAGCTAACTTAACTAGCTTTCTTAAATAGCTGGCCTGCTTGCTAGTCAGCTGAATTAACTGACTTGTGATATGTATATCCAGTTTGCAAGCCAGCTGACTAAACTAGGTGACTTAACTAAGTAGACAGCTGTCTAGCCAGTTGACTTAATCAGCAAGTTTCCTAGCTAGCCAGATGGCTAGCCAGCTGACTTACTTAGGTGACTTAACAAGCTAGCCAGCGGATTAGACAGTTGACTTAACTATCTAGCTACCTAGGTACTCAGCAGTCTAGTCAGCTGAATAACCTAGGTGACTTAACTAGCTAGCCTGCTGGCTAGCAGGCTCACTTAACTTAGGTACCTGGCCAGTTAGCTGGATAGCCAGCTGACTTGACTAGCTAGCTACCTACATATCCCGCTGGCTTGCCAGCTG
>NW_007156310.1:0-763 GCF_000164805.1 Carlito syrichta | reverse complement strand
CCAGCTGACTTAACCCGTTAGTTAGCTAGCTAACTACTGACTCAACTGCTGACTTAACCCGTAGCTAACTAGCTAGCTGTCTATCCAGCTGACTAAACTATAAGCTGACTTAACTAGATGACTTAGCTAGCTGACAACTATTTAGCTATCTGACTGAACTGGCTGACTTAACTAGATAGCTAGCTGACTTAACTACCTGAATCAAATAGTTAGCTATTTATCTAGCTGAATAATGAGCTGAGTAATAAATTTGCTAGCTATTTAGGTAGCAGATTTAAGTAGCTGACTTAAATAATTAGCTAACTATTGAGCTTGGTGACTTAGCTAGCTAGCCAGTTAGCTAGTTCACTTAGCTAGCTGACTTAACTAGTTAGCTAATGAGATAGCTAGCTGAATTAATGATTTGGTTAATGAGTTAGATAACTGTTTTAATTAGTTGGTAAATGAGTTAAATAGCTGACTTAACTAGTTGGTTAATGAGTTAGTCGGTGACTTAACTTGTTGGATGATGAGTCTTCCCACTGGTAGCTGGTTTAAAACTTTGGGTGACTACTCGGCCAACTTCTTAGCTGGCTTAACAAGTTGGCCGATTAATCGGTCAACTATTTATCTTGGTTAAATAGTTGGCTTACTAGTTGGCCCCATAGGTCGTTCGGGTAAGTATTTGGCTGGGTAGTTTGCTCACCTATTAGTTGGCTGACTAGTTGGCTGACTAGTTAGCTGGCCTAACTAGTCGGTCATCTATTTAGCTGACCTAACATGG
>NW_007156309.1:0-3245 GCF_000164805.1 Carlito syrichta | reverse complement strand
GCTGGGAGCCAACTGAATTAACTAGCTGATTTAAATAGCTAGCCAGCTTGCTTGCCAGCTGACTTAACTAGCTTCCTACCTAGCTAGCCAGCTGGCTAGCCAGCTGATATAACTAGCTGACTTAGCCTGCTAGTCAACTGGCTAGCCAGCTGACTCAACAAGCTGAATTAACTAGTTAGCCAGCTGGCTAGACGGCTGACATAACTACGTGTCTACCTAACTAGCTAGCTGGCTAGCCCCACTGACTTACCTAGTTGACTTAATTAGCTTGCCAGCTGGCTAGCCAACTGACTTAAGTAGCTCGCTACCTAGCTAGAAAGCTGGCTAGGCAGGTAACTTAACAAGCTAACTTAAATAGCTGGCTTGCTTGCTGTCAGCTGAATTAAGTAGCTTGCTATATAGCTAGCCAGCTGGCTAGCCAACTGACTTAAGTAGGTGACTTAACTAACTAGACTTCTGTCTAGCCAGCTAACTAAATTAGCAAGCTACCTAGCTAGCCAACTGACTTAACAAGGTGATTTAGCTAGCTAGTCAGTGAGCTTGACAGCTGACTTAACTATCTAGCTACCTAGCTAGCCAGCTGTCTAATCAGCTGACTTAACTAGGTGACTTAACTAGCTGACTCAAATGCCTAGGTACCTAGCTAGGCAGCTGGATAGCCAGCTGACTTCACCAGCTAGCTACGTATCCCACTGGCTTTCCAGCTGACTTATCTACCTAGGTGCCTAAGTAACCGGTTGGCTAGTGAGCTGACTTAACTAGGCTACTTAACTGGCTATCTAACTGGCTAGCCAGCTGACTTAACTAGGTAGCGACGCAGATAGGCAGCTGGCTATCCAGCTGACTTAACTCGCTGATTTAACTAGCTAGCAAGGTTACTTAACTAGCTGACATAAGCAGCTAGTTCCCTAGCTAGCCAGCAGGCTTATCTACCTGGCTTAACTAGCTAGATATCTAGCAAGCTATCTAGCTAGCCAGCTTACTTTACTAGCTGACTTAACTAGTTACCTAGCTGCCATAACTAGCTGACAAATATAGGTAGCTTTCTAGCAAGCCCACTGACTTAACTAGGTTAAATAACTATCTAGCCAGATGGCTAGCCATCTGACTTAATTAGCTTTTTAACTAGCTAACAACATGGATAGCCAACTGTCTTAATGAGCTCACAACTAACTATCCAGCTGGTTGTCAGCTGTTTTAACTACCTGACATATCTTGCTAGCTAGCTGGTTGCCAGATGACTTAATGAGCTGACTTATCCCGCTAGTCAGTTGGCTAACCTGCTGACTTAACTAGCTGGCTACCTATCTTGCCAGCAGGCTAGCCATCTATCTTACCTAGCTGACTTAAGATAGCAAGCTGTCTAGCCACCTCACTTAACTTGCTACCTATCTACATTGCAGGCAGGCTAGTCAGCTGACTTAACTACCTGACTTGAAAAACTACCCTGCTGGCTAGCAAACTGACTTGTCTAGTTGGCTACCTACCTAGCCAGCTGGCTAGACAGCTGACTGAACTAGCTGACTGAACCAGTTAGCCATTTGTCTAGCCAACTGACTTAATTTGCTGACAACACTAGCTAGCCAGGTAGCTATCGAGCTGACTTAACTAGCTAGCTACCTTCCTAGCCAGTTGGCTAGCCAGCTGTCATAACTAGCTTAATTAACCAGTTAGCCACCTGGCTAGCCAACTGACTTAACTAACTCACTACATAGCTAGCCAACTGGCTAGCCAGATGACTTAAGTAGCTGACTTAACTAGCAGCTACCTAGCTAGCCATCTGACTTAAATAATTAGCTAACTAATGAGCTACCTAGTTAGTCACCTGACTTAAATAGTTAGCTAACTAGATAGCTACCTAGCTAACAAGCTGACTTAAATAGTAAGCTGCCTTGATAGCTAGCTGACTTAACCAGCTGGATAACTAGTTAGCTTAATAGTTATTTAATGTGCTAGCTTGGTGACCTAATCATATGATTTATTTCGTTAGCTTATGAGCTGGCTAGCTGGTTCATCCAGCTGACTTAGCTCGTTAGCTATCTAGCTAGTTAGCTGATCATCCAGCTGACTTAACTCGTTAGCTAACTAACTAGCTAGCCTACTGAACCAGCTGAGTCAACCCGTTTGTTAACCAGCTTACTAGGTGACTCAACCAGCTGACTTAACCCGTTAGTTAGCTAGCTAACTTCCTGACTCAACCTGCTGACTTACCCGTTAGCTAACTAGCTAGCTGTCTTATCCAGCTGACTAAACTATAAGCTGACTTAACTAGATGACTTAGCTAGCTGACAACTATTTAGCTATCTGACTGAACTGGCTGACTTAACTAGATAGCTAGCTGACTTAACTACCTGAATCAAATAGTTAGCTATTTATCTAGCTGAATAATGAGCTGAGTAATAAATTTGCTAACTATTTAGGTAGCAGATTTAAGTAGCTGACTTAAATAATTAGCTAACTATTGAGCTTGGTGAATTAGCTAGCTAGCCAGTTAGCTAGTTCACTTAGCTAGCTGACTTAACTAGCTAGCTAATGAGATAGCTAGCTGAATTAATGATTTGGTTAATGACTTAGATAACTGTTTTAATTAGTTGGTAAACGAGTTAAATAGCTGACTTAACTAGTTGGTTAACGAGTTAGTTGGTGACAACTTGTTGGATGATGAGTCTGCCCACTGGTAGCTGGTTTAAAACTTTGGATGACTACTCGGCCAACTTCTTAGCTGGCTTAACAAGTTGGCCGATTAATTGGTCGACTATTTATCTTGGTTAAATAGTTGGCTTACTAGTTGGCCCCATAGTTCGTTCGGGTAAGTATTTGGCTGGGTAGTTTGCTCACCTATTAGTTGGCCGACTAGTTGGCTGACTAGTTAGCTGACCTAACTAGTCGGTCATCTATTTAGCTGACCTAACATGTCGACTGTCAAGTTTGCCCACTAGTCAGCTGATTGGTTAGCTGACTTAACTAGTTGACTGACTTGTAGGACGAAAGGTTAGCTGACTTAACTAGTCAGCCAGTGAGTGGGCAGACAAGTGAACTGACTTAACTAGTTGGTTGATGAGAGAGCAGACTGGTCAGCTAAATTAACTCGTCTGCTGGGATGTGAGCCAACACATGTACTGCCGTAACTAGTTGCCCGACAAGTGAGCTGACCAGTGAGCTGACTTAACTAGTCAACTGGTGAGTGAAGTGACTAGTTAGCAGACCTGTTGGCCTGTTAGCAAGCCAACAAGTTAGTTGACCTG
>NW_007156308.1:0-1347 GCF_000164805.1 Carlito syrichta | reverse complement strand
CTGTCCCGAGGAACCTAACGGTCTTGTAGTGCCAGATACCCGTATAGAACTATCATGAGGACCAGAATCATGCTGGAGTCCTGAATTGACTGATTACTAATATCCACATGCTAAAGAGCTCCAAAACATGAGGGGAGCTCGAATCTCTGATTCTTGTTTGTCTAATAAAAGCGTCCTGAGAATTTTTTCGCATTAAGGACTCGTGTAACACAGATTCATAATTCTTCCTTGCTGGAGGCCATGTAGTGTCGGTATATGAGGACTCCCTATCCCCAGATTCCTGTTTTGGAACCCTGGTTCTTGTTCAGCCCTTATCAAGATGCCATGTAGATTTTGTGATTGAGGAACCGTGTAAAACAGATTCCTTATTTTTCTTTAGCAAGAGACCTCTAAGTTTCCTGTTATGAGGAGTTTTACCCACATTACTGCTTCGAATTCCTTATTCTTGTTTAGCCCTTAGGAAGAGGCCCTGTAGGTCCTTTGGGATAGAGAACACGTGCAACCCAGATTTCTTATAAATTCTTAGCAAAGGGCCATGTATTTACCAGTATATGAGGACCCCATTTTCACAGATCCATGCTTCAAAAACATTGATTCATGTTTAGCCCTTAGCAAGATGCCCTGAAGTTTTTTAGGGATTGAGGACATGTGTAACCAAGATTCCTTATTCTTTCTTAGCATTAGGCAGTCCAGTTTCCTGTATTTGAGGACTCCCACTACCCAGATTCCTACATTAAAAACCTGATTCATGGTTACCTCTTATTAAGATGCCCTGTGGATTTTTGGGCTGAGGACTCATGCAACCAAAATTCCTTATTCTTCCTTAGCAAGAGGCCGTGTAGTTTCCTGTATATGAGGACTCCCATTACCCAAATTCCTGCTACATTCTCAACAAGGCGCTGAGATATTTCCTGGTGACCAAGAATTCCAGTTGTTTGGATATCAATAGAAAGACTCCCATAAGGTTATTGGGAACTGGAATCCAAGATTCCTGGTTCCCCTTTCACAGACCTCCCCAAAATGTGTATTCTCCTAAACCCATGTCCCAATTCCCACCAGCCTGACCACAAAAAATTTCTGTAGTTTGAGGTAACCTGAATCGAGGGATTTTGTACCAATATGCCATTTGATTCCTACGGTACTTTATTATGGTCCTGGATGTTCATAATGCACAAAAAGATATTTGGGCCACTTCCTCGATATCTACTATCAAGAGAATAGAATGTTCCTGGAGATCTGCAATGACCTACTATGACACAATAGGATATTTGGGCCAGATTCACGATTACAACTATGATGCATAATACAATATTCCTGGAAGATCTGTAACGAATGATTGAGGGTATT
>NW_007156307.1:0-3165 GCF_000164805.1 Carlito syrichta | reverse complement strand
TAATATTGTGATGCATCTTCATAGTGTCAAAACTTACAAAAAATAAGTGTAATTTGATATAATATAAATATTTTCATAGACATCAGAGAAAGATAATTACTCTCTTAAAATGTATATATTGTAAGTTTATGTTTAGTAAATAATCAGATTCAGTTTTTAAAACAAGAAAGCTGTTCACACATATATCCCAATATTAGAACAGAAATGCTTGAATGTTTGCAATCTGTTTTTGCTAGCAAGCATACAGTGAAATTTGAAGGTTTATTTAGGCTATGTAAATTTGTGTTTTAATGAACAGAAATGTTTACAAATGATTACCATTTGTTATCCACACAATAAATTGTCATGTTGTCATAAGTGTTAATCTATTCTATCTTACACAAGATTGTAGGTATATGATGATCATATACTATTGAGTAACTTATGGAAGGATGTTTCTAGTGATCCTTTTACTTATTTATTTTTTTTGAGTTGGAGTCTCACTCTGTCACCCAGACTGGAGTACAGTGGCTGCTCCCGACCACTGCAGCCTCGACCTGCTGAGCTCTGGTGATTCTTCCTCCTCAGCCTTCCAAGTAGCTGGAATTACAGGCGTGCGCTACCATGCCCAGCTAATTTTTTGATTTTATTGCAGAGATGAGGTCTCGCCAAGTTGCCCATGTGGGTCTTGAACTGGTGGGCTCAGTCAATCCACTCACCTCAGCCTCCCAAAGCACAGGATTACAGGCTGAGCCACTGAACCCGGCTGTGGTCCTTTTTTCTTATAGGACATATTTTCTTTATTTTTTTAAAGTTATGTGTCATTTTGATGATTGTAATAAAGATTATATAGGAGAACTATAAGACCTAACTTTCTGAATCCTGACTATTGTAAATACTTATATATTAGGTTTGATTTTGACTCTGATACTCGGGCTGGAATATAGAAGAAAATCTATGGTCACTGCAGCCTGAACGTGATAGTATCAGGCCATCTTCCTTTTTAGCCTCTGAGTAGCTGGTGCCACAAACGTTTGCCATCATGCCAAGCCAACTATTGGATTCATTAAGACACGGTCTCACCAAGTTGCTCAGGCTGGCCTCAAAACCCTAGACTAAGGCAGTCTGCTGTACTTTGCCTCCCAAAGTGCTGGAATAATAGGTATAAGCCACCATGCCCAGTCTCTTCTGTTTCCTTTCCAGCCATCAAGCACTGTTGGAAGCACTTGTCCTCTCAAGTCATCTGCTTCTAACTTCTGTGGTGTGGGCTCTGGGCTCTGAATATCTTCAACATTTACATCTTGATACCCATCCCTATCCACTGTTTTCCCAGAAATACAATGATTCTTTGTAATTTCCTTGATTTACTCTGGAGAGACCAAATGCTCATATGGAAATGTTAACATCACATGGTGTGTGAAACAAGATCTCACAATGCTTATATTAATCACCTGGCAGCAGGAAGTGGTCCCAAAGTTATTGACTGATATACTTTGTGTCATAGCTAACTTTATGCAGCTATGAGCTAATATAGCATCTTTACATTTATTTACACATTTCCCAGCTGCTGATGGTGCCGTGTATACCCTGTAAGTGCATTAATTATGTTTACCTTTGTATGATAGATTTGTATATCTTTTAAGATAGTAATGTCAAAACAGACAAGAATATAATTCTATCTGATGTCCTCGTGACATTGTTAATGTGTATTTCTAAACTATGGTTTTTCTGCGAGTTTCTTTTAAATGATCACAAATTGTCAAGAAAAATTTCAGTGTATTTGTTGAAAAAATGTGGACATATGGAGGTCAAACCCATGTTCATCATGGACTAACAGTACAGTGAGAAAAACAGATGTGGAAATAACAGATGTGAGAAAAAGCAAGGTCACTACTAGTCTTCCACCATTGCGGCTTTGATTGTATAGTGCATTTGCATTTATGTCTTAGTCTACTCCTAAACTTTGTATTCCCTTGATTTCTCAATCTTTTGAAAAATTCACTATCACACTGCTTTACTTTCCTAGTGCTTATTATGTACAATATCATCCTATTTTTTCAGATTTTTATGGATTTGCATCTAAATGCGCTTTGTGCAAAAAAAATTTTTTTCTCCAGACAAAAATAGCTGGTGTCTATGTCATCATCAGGTTCAATTGATAAACTTTATGATATCATTTAAACTTTCTTCCCAAAATGTATTTTTATTACTTTTCATTTCTCCTCTTTTTCATGTGTTTCAGAAATATTATATACTACTTCCTTTTCATTTGATTTTTTTTTTTTTGAGTTGGAGTCTCACTCTGTCACTCAGACTGGAGTGCAGTGGCTGCTTCCAGCCACCGCAGCCTTGACCTGCTGGGATCCAACCATCCTTCCAACTCAGCCTTCCAAGTAGCTGGAATTACAGGCATGCGCTACCACGCCCAGCTGATTTTTTGATTTATTGTAGAGATGAGGTCTCATCTGCCCAGGCGGGTCTAAACCCGTGGGCTCAGGGAATCCACTCACATCAGCCTCCCAAAGGCATGAGATTACAGGCTGAGCCACTGAGCCCGGCTATCATTTGATTTTTAAATGTATAATTCTTTTCTAAAAGTGTCACAATAGCATTTTAATCTGTTAAAATGATCATATGACTTTCTCATTGATTCTGTTAATGTAACTAATTGTATTGACAGATTCCTAAATGCTGAAACTCTTATTCTTTCCTGACAAAAAGGGAGATTGATCATGATGTAATGTTGCAATGTGCATTGTGTAATGACACAATGTTTCTAATAGTTTTTACATTTCTACTCAAGTGTGATTTTTCTACAAAGAATGGATATGAAACCCTTAGTAAGGAACAGAAATTGTGTTGACATTGTCCTCATCCTGCGAAACCAGGTTTCTGTGGTTGTCCTTTTCTTTTTTCTATTATTTTAAAATATAAGGACCAATTTAGGGTGCATATAAAGTTTGGGCACCTTTATTAATATTATGTCCTCCTGCTCCCATAGCTGTGTTCCAATGCTGTTTGTCACTTTCTTATAGTATCCTGAGTAATGTTCAGGGTCCACTTATGAGTGAGTACACATAGTACTCAGGTCTTTGTTATGTGATACATCACTGAGAATTTTTTTTTGGAATCCTTTTCACCTAAGTGGGAATGAAGTGTCACTGCAGTCTCAACCTGCTGGACTCA
>NW_007156306.1:0-1045 GCF_000164805.1 Carlito syrichta | reverse complement strand
CAAGTCAGCTGAATAGTTAGCCAATGTGTTAAACCAGATAAGTAGTCATCCGCATCATCCGCCAACAAGTTAAGTTACCTAGTGAATTCGTTACCCAACTTATTAAGACAGCTAGATAACTAGTTTACCAAATAGTTAAAACAGTTAGCTAACTCGTTATCCAACTCGTTAAGTCAACTAGCTATCTCATTAGCCAACTAGTTAAGTCAGCTAGCTAAGTAAGCTAGCTAATTAGCTAGCTAGCTAAGTCAGCTAGCTAAGACAGCTAGCTTACTAGTTAGCTAACTACTTAAGTCAGCTACTTAAGCCTGCTACCTAAATAGTTTGCTAACTAGTTAAGTCAGCTAGTTATTCAGCTAGCTAAACAGTTAGTTAACTATTTAGTTCAGGTAGTTAAGTCAGTTATCTAACTAGTTAAGTCAGCCAGTTAAGTCAGCTAGCTAAGTAGTTAAGTCAGCTAGCTGTCATCTAGTTGTCAGCTACCTAATTTAGTCAGCTGATTGAGACAACTAGCTAGTTAGCTAAAGGGTTGTCAGCAGTTTGTCAGGTAGTTAACTAGTTAACTAATGGGTTAAGTCAGCTGGTTGAGTCAGCAGGCTAGCTAGTTAGCAAACGGGTTGAGTCAGTTGTTTGAATAGGCTAGCTAGCTAGTTAGCTAACTACTTAAGTCAGTTGGAGTAGTCAGCTAGCTAGTTAGCTAATGGGATAAGTCAGCTGATTGAGTCAGCTATCTAGCTCATTAGCTAACGAGTTATGACAGATGATTAAGTCAGCTAGCTAGAATGTTAGATAACGAGTAAGCTAAATATGTAGCCATGCAGTTAAGTCAGCTAGCTAGCTAGGCAGCTAAATATTTAAGTCAGCCTGTTAGCTAGGTAGCCAGGTAGTTAGCTAATTACTTAAGTCAGCTGGCTAGCTAAGTAGCTAGCTAGTTAGTTAACTATTTAAGTCAGCTGGCTAGCTAGGTAATTAGCTTAAGTCAGCTGGTTAAGTCAGCTGGCTAGCAAGCTGGCTAGCTAGGTAGTGAGCCATTTAAGTCAGTTGG
>NW_007156305.1:0-1233 GCF_000164805.1 Carlito syrichta | reverse complement strand
GATCCCCTTATTATTCAGAGCTACGTCCTATATGCATACTACCAATAGACTTTACCGATCGTAAGGAACCTGTTGGGCCTCTTGATAGTTGTAACTCAGAATCTGGCCTACTGGTCCGTTTGTTCCACTGGGTCCTATAAGGCCGCATTCCACAATCCAAGGAATCTTCTCACCATTTGTTAATGTGATCTCTGGCTTCAGATTTACCTCGTAGTCCAGAAACTTCTTCTGAACATTCTTTTTGGTATTCAGAATATGGCATTAGGGGTTCCCACATGTTTAGGACGTATTCTTAACGGGTAACCAGCAATCTTTGATTCCTTTTCCCAGGGAAACTTCTGGAGGTATGAGTATTGGTCTGTAAATGTTTGTACTTCCCCATCACCAGAAAATATCCGGACGTCTTCCTCATAAATAAAAAAGGAAACTGTGTCAGGGGAGGCCTCAATCCATTATAAATACTTACCTGGAATCTGGGCTTCTATTTCTCCAAATTCTTCAGAGCTACTTGACACTGGGAATTGACAAGTGTCATTATAGATTCCCAGCGACCTTCTTGTCGTCTTGATTGTTGCAACCAAGAATCTATCCCTTAAATTCAGAAAGGTTCCTCGGGACAACTAAAGCCACATTCCTGGACTGAAAGAATCTCCTTGGCATATTTGTATGTAACTCTTGACTTAAGATGTAGCGTGTAATCCTAAAAATTCCGTTTGTGCATCTACTTGATTTGGGTCTGGGGTTTTGAGGTTACTGAGTATGTTGTACATATTTTTAAAGGTAGCCAAAAATCACACATTCCACATCCCTGGAAAACAGCTGGGCATTTGTCAATTTTTATACAGAATTTTGGAATCCAGATGCCAGGGAAAATCAGAGCATCTTACTGAGAACAAGACGGAATCCGTGTTCAGGGAGTCCTCAATCACCAAAATCTATAAGGTCTCTTGATAAGGTGTAATGAGGTGTCTGGGCTTGTAGGTCTCTACATTTTTCAGAGCTACTTTCTGCGTGGATGCCTAAAATCTCTCATTACGGATTCCCAAGAAGTTTACGGTCCTCTTGATAGTTGTAATCGAGGATCTGGACCTACAATTCCGTTTGTTTCTTGTGAAAAACTTCGGCCATAACGCAGTTCCCTAGGAATTAATTGGCATTTTGCTACTAAATACTTCGTTTCAGGTGCCTCAAAGTACAGAACTTCCTCTGTTCGGGCTGGTAGCAATTGGGATA
>NW_007156304.1:0-722 GCF_000164805.1 Carlito syrichta | reverse complement strand
CAGGGAATTGACAAGTGTCATTATAGATTCCCAGCAACCTTCTTGTCGTCTTGATTGTTGCAACCAAGAATCTATCCCTTAAATTCAGAAAGGTTCCTCGGGACAACTAAAGCCACATTTATGGACTGAAAGAATCTCCTCGGCATATTTGTATGTAACTCTTGACTTAAGATGTAGCGTGTAATCCTAAAAATTCCGTTTGTGCATCTACTTGATTTGGGTCTTGGGTTTTGAGGTTACTGAGTATGTTGTACATATTTTTAAAGGTAGCCAAAAATCACGGATTCCACTTCCCTGGAAAACAGCTGGGCATTTGTCTATTTTTATACAGAATTTTGGAATCCAGATGCCAGGGAAAATCAGAGCATCTTACTGAGAACAAGACGGAATCCGTGTTCAGGGAGTCCTCAATCACCAAAATCTATAAGGCCTCTTGATAAGGTGTAATGAGGTGTCTGGGCTTGTAGGTCTCTACATTTTTCAGAGCTACTTTCTGCGTGGATGCCTAAAATCTCTCATTACGGATTCCCAAGAAGTTTACGGTCCTCTTGATAGTTGTAATCGAGGATCTGGACCTACAATTCCGTTTGTTTCTTGTGAAAAACTTCGGCCAAAATTCAGTTCCCCAGGAATTAATTGGCATTTTGCTACTAAATACTTCGTTTCAAGTTGCCTCAAAGTACAGAACTTTCCTGTGTTCGGGCTGGTAGCAATTGGGATAT
>NW_007156303.1:0-736 GCF_000164805.1 Carlito syrichta | reverse complement strand
TGATCAGTTGGCCTGCTAGTGAGCTGACAAGTTAGTTGACCTGTTGGCTGGTGAGTGAGACAACTAGTTTGCTGACTGGTTGGCAGGCGAGTGAGCCAACTAGTTAGGCGACGTGATGGCAAATGATCAATCCCACTAGTTAACTGACCAGCTAGCTGAATTGCTAGCCAACTAGTAAGCTAAGTAACTAGCTGATTTGCTAGCTGAGTTAACTAGCTAGCTGACTAGCCAGCTGGCTATCTACCTGACATAACTAGCTAACAAACAAGCTACCTAGTTGTATAACTAGCTGACTTAACTAGCTTACTAGCTGGGTAGTTAGCTGGCTAGCTGACTTAACTGTCTAGCTGAATAGCTAGCTTACTTGTTAGCTGACTCAACTCTCTAGCTGACTAGCAACCAGACTAGCTAGCTGACTTAACTAGGTAGCTGAATATTTAACTGATTTTCTAGCTGACTTAGCTAGCTAACTGACTAGATAGCTGACTTAACTAGCTACTAGCTAGTAGGCTGTCTGGCTGTCGAGCCGGCTGACTTAACTAACTAGCACCCTGGTTGGCTAGACGGCTAGCCAGCTGTCTTAACACACTAGCTAACTGGCTAGTTAGCATGCTAGGCAGCTGGCTAGCTAGGTAGTAGGCTGAACAACTGGATATCCAGCAGGCTTAAATAGCCAGGCGGATGACTGGACAGCTGAGCTAATTTGTCAGCTAAGTTGGCCAACTATTTGGCGGAT
>NW_007156302.1:0-803 GCF_000164805.1 Carlito syrichta | reverse complement strand
TAGTTTGCTGACTGGTTGGCAGGCGAGTGAGCCAACTAGTTAGGAGACCTGATGGAAAATGATCAATCCCACTAGTTAACTGACCAGCTAGCTGAATGCTAGCCAACTAGTAAGCTAAGTAACTAGCTGATTTGCTAGCTGAGTTAACTAGCTAGCTGACTAACCAGTTGGCTATCTACCTGACATAAATAGCTAACAAACAAGCTACCTAGTTGTATAACTAGCTGACGTAACTAGCTTACTAACTGTGTAGTTAGCTGGCTAGCTGACTTAACTATCTAGCTGAATAGCTAGCTTACTTGCTAGCTGACTCAACTATCTAGCAGACTAGCAACCAGACTAGCTAGCTGACTTAACTAGGTAGCTGAATATTTAACTGATTTTCTAGCTGACTTAGCTAGCTAACTGACCAGATAGCTGACTTAACTAGCTACTAGCTAGTAGGCTGTCTGGCTGTCGAGCCAGCTGACTTAACTAACTAGCTCCCTGGTTGGCTAGACGGCTAGCCAGCTGTCTTAACACACTAGCTAACTGGCTAGTTAGCATGCTAGGCAGCTGGCTAGCTAGGTAGTGGGCTGACCAACTGGATATCCAGCAGGCTTAAATAGCCAGGCAGATGACTGGACAACTGAGCTAATTTGTCAGCTAAGTTGGCCAACTATTTGGCCGATTGGTTGCTGACTTAACTAGTTGATGGGCTAGGCAGCTGACCAGTTAGCTGACTTAAGTAGTCGGCCAGTGAGTGAGCCAACAGGTGTGCAGATTTAACTAATTGTCCAGCGAGTGATCTGAAAGGTCAGCTG
>NW_007156301.1:0-806 GCF_000164805.1 Carlito syrichta | reverse complement strand
GCTGAATTGCTAGCCAACTAGTAAGCTAAGTAACTAGCTGATTTGCTAGCTGAGTTAACTAGCTAGCTGACTAGCCAGTTGGCTATCTACCTGACATAACTAGCTAACAAACAAGCTACCTAGTTCTATAACTAGCTGACTTAACTAGCTTACTAGCTGGGTAGTTAGCTGGCTAGCTGACTTAACTATCTAGCTGAATAGCTAGCTTACTTGTTAGCTGACTCAACTATCTAGCTGACTAGCAACCAGACTAGCTAGCTGACTTAACTAGGTAGCTGAATATTTAACTGATTTTCTAGCTGACTTAGCTAGCTAACTGACTAGATAGCTGACTTAACTAGCTACTAGCTAGTAGGCTGTCTGGCTGTCGAGCCAGCTGACTTAACTAACTAGCACCCTGGTTGGCTAGACGGCTAGCCAGCTGTCTTAACACACTAGCTAACTGACTAGTTAGCATGCTAGGCAGCTGGCTAGCTAGGTAGTAGGCTGACCAACTGGATATCCAGCAGGCTTAAATAGCCAGGCGGATGACTGGACAGCTGAGCTAATTTGTCAGCTAAGTTGGCCAACTATTTGGCGGATTGGTTGCTGACTTAACTAGTTGATGGGCTAGGTGGCTGACCAGTTAGCTGACTTAAGTAGTCGGCCAGTGAGTGAGCCAACAGGTGTGCAGATTTAACTAATTGTCCAGCGAGTGATCTGAAAGGTCAGCTGACATAACTAGTCAGCTGGCGAGTGAGTCAACTTGTCAGCTGAAATATTTATTCGACTGGTGAGTGAACTGTCTGGTCAGAGGACTTAACTAG
>NW_007156300.1:0-786 GCF_000164805.1 Carlito syrichta | reverse complement strand
GCTGAGTTAACTAGCTAGCTGACTAGCCAGCTGGCTATCTACTGACATAACTAGCTAACAAACAAGCTACCTAGTTGTATAACTAGCTGACTTAACTAGCTTACTAGCTGGGTAGTTAGCTGGCTAGCTGACTTAACTATCTAGCTGAATAGCTAGCTTACTTGTTAGCTGACTCAACTATCTAGCTGACTAGCAACCAGACTACCTAGCTGACTTAACTAGGTAGCTGAATATTTAACTGATTTTCTAGCTGACTTAGCTAGCTAACTGACTAGATAGCTGACTTAACTAGCTACTAGCTAGTAGGCTGTCTAGCTGTCGAGCCAGCTGACTTAACTAACTAGCACCCTGGTTGCCTAGACGGCTAGCCAGCTGTCTTAACACACTAGCTAACTGGCTAGTTAGCATGCTAGGCAGCTGGCTAGCTAGGTAGTAGGCTGAACAACTGGATATCCAGCAGGCTTAAATAGCCAGGCGGATGACTGGACAGCTGAGCTAATTTGTCAGCTAAGTTGGCCAACTATTTGGCGGATTGGTTGCTGAATTAACTAGTTGATGGGCTAGGTGGCTGACCAGTTAGCTGACTTAAGTAGTCGGCCAGTGAGTGAGCCAACAGGTGTGCAGATTTAAGTAATTGTCCAGCGAGTGATCTGAAAGGTCAGCTGACATAACTAGTCAGCTGGCGAGTGAGTCAACTTGTCAACTGAAATAAATATTTGACTGGCGAGTGAACTGTCTGGTCAGAGGACTTAACTAGTGGGCCGGCGAGTGAGCCAACTGGTGAGA
>NW_007156299.1:0-833 GCF_000164805.1 Carlito syrichta | reverse complement strand
CTGGCTATCCAGCTGACTTAACTAGCTAGCTACCCAGCTAGGCAGCTGGCTAGCCAGCTGCCTTAACTTGCTGACTTAACAAGCTAGCAACCTGACTTAACTAGCTGACTTAACCAGCTAGCTACATAGCTAGCCAACTGCCTTAACTAGCTGACTTAAGTAGCTAGCTAGCTGACATCATTAGCTGACTTATTTAGCTAGCTTCCTAGCTAGCTAGCTGACTTAACTAGATGAAATAACTAGCTAGCCCGATGACTAGCCATCTGACTTAACTAACTTATTACCTAGCTAACCAGCTGGATAACCAACTGACTTAACGACCTGCCTTAACTAGCTATCCAGTTGGTTGACAAGTGACATAACTAGCTGACTTAACCAGCAAGTCAGCTGGCTAGACAGCTGCCTTAAATAGCTGGCTACCTATCTAGCCACCATGCTAGCCAGCTGAATTACCTAGCTGATTTAAGCTAGCAAGCTGGCTAGCCAGCTCACTTAACAGGATAGCTACCTACATAGCCAGCAGGCAAGTTTGCTGACTTAACCAGCTGAATTGAACAGTTAGCCTGCTGGCTTTCAAGGTGACTTATATAGCTAACTACCCACCTAGCTCCTTGGCTAGATAACTGACTAAACTATCTGACTTAACCAGCTACCCAGTTGGCTATCCAGCTGACTTAACTCACAAACATCACTAACTTTCCAGGTAGCTATCTAGATGACTTAACTAGCTAGTTACCTACATTGCCAGTTGGCTTGCTAGTTCTCTTAACTAGGTGAACTAACCAACTAACCAGCTGGCTAGCCAACTGACTTAACTGACTCACTACCTAGCT
>NW_007156298.1:0-1014 GCF_000164805.1 Carlito syrichta | reverse complement strand
CAATTAACTAGCTGCTGACTACTTAGCTGGCTATCTAGCTGACATAATAAGCTAGCAAACAAGCTATCTAACTCTCTAGCTTGCTTACTTAACCAGATAGATATCTGGCTAGTTAGCTGGCTAACTGACTTAACTATCTAGCTGACTATCTAGCTGACTAGCTAACTGACTTAACTAGCTACCAGGCTACCAAACTGACTAGCTAGCTGACTTCACTAGCTGGCTGAATGTTTAGCTGACATGCTAACTGACTTAAAAAGGTAGCTGGCTAGCTAGTTGACTTAATTAGCTGACAAGCAACTGTGCTGAATAGCTGACTAGCCAGCTGACTTAACTAGCTAGTTAACTGGCCTTCTACACGGCTAGTCATCTGGCTTAACTAGATTTATACCTGGGTGGCTAGCTAGTTAGGCAGCCAGCCAGCTAGCTAGTGGGCTGACCATCTGGCTTGACAATCAGCTTAAATAGCCATCCAATTGGCTGGAGGGTCGGCTAGCCAGTTGGCTTAAAGAGCAAGTTACTCTGCTGGTCAACCAGCTAACCAGTTGGCTTGTATAGTGGGCCAGCCATTTGACCAGCCTGCTAACCAGCCAGCTTAACTTGCCAGGCACCTAGCTAGCCTGCTGTCTAACAAGCTGACTTAACTATATAGCCATCTGGCTAGCCAGCTGGCTTAACTAGCTAGCCATCTAGTGAATTAACTAGCTAGCCATCTACTGAATTAACTAGCTAGGCAACTGGATAGCCAGCTGTCTTAATTACCTAGCTACTTTCTTAACCAGGTGGCTAGCCAGCTGACTTGACTACCTGACTTAAAAAGCTATCCAGCTGTATGGCAGCTGATGTAACTAGCGAGCTACCTAGCTAACGAGTTGACTAGACAATTGATTAACTAGCTGACTAAACCAGCTAGCCAGCTGGCTAGCCAGCTGACTCAACTAGCTTACATAACTAGGTATCCAGCTGGCTAGCCAGCTGACTTATCTAGCTGATATCACTATCTAGCCAGGTGGA
>NW_007156297.1:0-740 GCF_000164805.1 Carlito syrichta | reverse complement strand
TATTTTAATTTGGTGTTTTACATTTAGCTCTTTGATCCATTTAGAGTTAATGTGTATGGTGATAGATATGGGTCCTGTTTCAATATTGTGTATGTTGTCAGCCTTTTCCCTGCTCCATTTTCTGAATAAGTTCTCCATTAGCCAGAGGGTCTTGGAGGATTTTTCAAAGATGAGATGGTTGAGAATTTGAAGATTTCATTCTCTGTCCTGATCCATCAGCCTACGGATCGACTCTTGAACCAATACCAGGCTATATTGATTAGAGTAAATATATAGTAAAATTTGTAGTCTGGAACAGCAAAAGCTCCTGCTTTGTTTCTTTTTTAAATATTCTTTTGGCTATTCGTGATTGTTTGTGGTTTCTTATGAATTCTTCAGTGCAATTTCCAGGTCTGAGAAGAATGATGTTAACACAAGTGTTATTTCATTGAATCTGTAGATTGAATAAAAGGCTAATTTTTACATTAAAATAGTTAACTAAATTCACGGAAACAAGCGTGTCAAATTGACATCTATGACATCAGCCTCAGAACTTTGATATAATAATGGGAGGGACCTTGACTACTGAGCAATCCTTAGGCTTCAAGCACTTGTGTACAGTGCTCTGTCAAATGCGGTAGACATAGTGGTTTTCATTCCCAAGAAGTGAAAGGGAGCCATGTGTTCACACCTATCCAAAAATTTCTCCAGGGATAAGTGATAATTCAAGAATCCTCTAAACCAGGTAGTCTTTTTTTTTT
>NW_007156296.1:0-781 GCF_000164805.1 Carlito syrichta | reverse complement strand
CATGTTGCTCATTTGTATACTTCATTTGGAGAAATGTCTGTTCAAGTTCTTTGCCCATTTTTGAATTGGGTTGCTTGTTTTTTGTTTGTTTTTTTTTTTGAGTTGAAGTCTCTCTCTGTCACCCAGACTAGACTACAGTGGCCACTCCCAGCCACCGCAGACTCGACCTGCTGGGCTCTGGCGATCCTTCTGTCTCAACCTTCCAAGTAGCTGGAACTACAGGTGTGAGCTACCACACCTGGCTGGGTTGCTTGTTTTAAGGGCATTTCTTATAGACAGCTTAGAGTTGGGCCACATTTAATGTGTTTGATTTAAGTCTATCTTCTTTTTATTTTTTGTGCCACTTGTTCTTTTTTCCTCTTATTTTCTTTTCTACCTTTTTTAGATTAATAGAATAATTTTATGATTTCATTTATTTTGTGTTTACTTGTTAGCTATTACTCTTTGTTTTATTATTTTAATGATTGTTGTAGGCTTTATAGCATCAATCTGTATCTTATTACAGTCATTTGTGAAGTAATATGTCAGTTCATGAAAGTCTAAGAACTTTACAATATTATACTTCTATGTCCCCATCTCAAACTTTTTGATATTGTAGTCAAGTATTTTTCTTACATATATGTCATAAATCTCTTCACTGCACTTTTTTGTTTAAACAGTCACTTGTCTTAAAGAGAGTTAAAGAAGAAAAAAAAAACCTCTTATATTTATCCTTAAGATTGCCATTTCCAGTTGTCATTATTTTGTGTAACATATTTTTATTTAATAATAATTTATGCCG
>NW_007156295.1:0-782 GCF_000164805.1 Carlito syrichta | reverse complement strand
AAGAAAATAAGAGGAAAAAAGAACAAGTGGCACAAAAAATAAAAAGAAGATAGACTTAAATCAAACACATTAAATGTGGCCCAACTCTAAGCTGTCTATAAGAAAGGCCCTTAAAACAAGCAACCCAGCCAGGTGTGGTAGCTCACACCTGTAGTTCCAGCTACTTGAAAGGTTGAGACAGAAGGATCGCCAGAGCCCAGCAGGTCGAGTCTGCGGTGGCTGGGAGCGGCCACTGCAGTCTAATCTGGGTGACAGAGAGAGACTTCAACTCAAAAAAAAAAAAAAAAAACAAGCAACCCAATTCAAAAATGGGCAAAGAACTTGAACAGACATTTCTCCAAATGAAGTATACAAATGAGCAACATGCACATGAAAAAGCATTCAGTATCATTAGGCATTTGGGAAATGCAAATTTAAACAGCAATGATATACCACTTTAGACCTACTAAGATGGAAATAATAATAATAAATGGAAAATAACAAGTGTTGGTGATGATGCAGAGAAGTTGGGACATTTATGCCTCACTAGTAGAAATGTAAAATGGTGTGACCACTGTAGAAAACAGTCTAGCTCTTTTCCAGAAATTTAAATAGTGCGTAACTTATGGCATAGCAATTCTGCTCCTAGCTATAAATCCAAAATAATTGAGAGCAGGGGATTGAACAGATATCTATTTTTTGGTGTTTTTTGTTTTGTTTTGTTTTGTTTTTTAGTTGGAGTCTTACTCTGTTGTCCTTGTTAGAGCACAGTGGCACACTCATGCCAATCCAACATCAACCTG
>NW_007156294.1:0-691 GCF_000164805.1 Carlito syrichta | reverse complement strand
AAAGTGAAACAGGACCCCTATCTATCCCCATGCACAAAGGTTAACTCCAAATGGATCAGAGACTTTAAATGTAAAACCTCAAACCAAAAGAACCTTAGAAAATGAAGGAAATACCCTCATGGAAATCGGAACGGCATCCAATTCCTGAACAAAACCCGAAACCCACAGATCATAAGAGATAAGAGAGACAAGTGGGACTTTATTAAACTGACAGGCTTCTGCAAAGCCAAAGAAACCATCAAGAGAGCAGGGAGACAGCCTACAGACTGGTAAAAAGTGTTTGCCAACACCAGGTCTGACAAAGGCTTAACATCCTGGATCTACAAGGAACTCAAACATGCTGAAAAGAATAAAACAAACAACCCCATTTTAAAATGGGCAAAAAATATGAGCAGGCACTTCACAAAGGAAGACATCCGAGCAGCCAACAGACACATAAAAAATGTTCAACCTCACTAATCATCAGGGAGATGCAAATCAAAACCACACTGAGATACCACCTAACTCCAGTCAGAATGGCAATTATCAACAACTAAAAAAATAACAGCTGCTGGAGAGGGTGTGGTGAAAAGGGAAAACTTCTACACTATTGGTGGAAGTGTAAACTAGTGCAACCTCTGTGAAAAGCAGTGTGGCAATTCCTAAAAGCTCTAAATATCAACCTCCCATATGACCCCGCAATCCCCCTACG
>NW_007156293.1:0-624 GCF_000164805.1 Carlito syrichta | reverse complement strand
TTCCATTCCATTCCATTCCATTTCCGTGCCATCCATTACATTCCATTCTTCTCCATTCCATTCCTTTCAATTCTGTTCCTCTCTATTCTTTTCCTTTCTAATCCTGTCCATTCCATTCCATTTCATTCCATTCCATTCTATTTCTCATCATTCCATTCATTTCTTTCCATTTCTCTCCATTCCTTTCATTCCATTTCTCTCCCTTCTATTCCATTCCATTCCACTCCTTTCCATTCTTCTAAATTCCATTGCTTCCCCTTCCTCTCCATTCCATTCCAATCCATACCATTTCTTTCCATTGCATTGCATTCCATTCCATTCTTCTGTTCCTTTCTAATCCATTCATCTCCATTCAATTTTTTCCTTTCCTTTTCATTCCAGTCAATTCAGCTCTATTCAATTCCATTCCTTTCCATTCCATTCCATTCCATCCATTTCATTCCATTCCATTTTATTTCCGTCCCTTCCATTAAATTACCTTCCTCTCCCTTCCATTCCATTCCATTCCATTCCGTTCCATTCCATTCCATTCTGTTCCTTTGCATTCTTTTCCATTCCAATCCTTTCCATTCCATTCTGTTCCTTTGCATTCTTTTCCATTCCAATCCTTTCCATTCCATTCCA
>NW_007156292.1:0-428 GCF_000164805.1 Carlito syrichta | reverse complement strand
GATGCCTTTGCTTCCCAGCACCTGGGGAAAGGCAAGGGGAGCCATGCGCATCTCTGGAGCGGAGCGATTACACAGGGCTCAAGCTTCCTTTGGGAGCACAGGACACGGTCCTGCTTGAACCTGTGAAAACCTTGCTCAACCATGTGCAGCTCCCAGGAATACCCACCTCCACCTGGAGAACCAACAGGGCTTTCAACACTCATCCTCTGTGCTACCTCTACTATGAACCTGTGACCTTCCTTGCCTAGGACAAATGGCCACTCTGCATTAGTTCTCATAACTTCTCACGTGACACCAGTAGCCCCTTACTGTGCGCATCTACTTGGGTGCGTCTTACCCTCTAGTGTGGGGGCTATTTGGAGGCAGGGCTGTCTCCACACATCCACAGGTCTCCAGTGGCTCAGAGAGCACAGCCAATGGTGCCTGGT
>NW_007156291.1:0-696 GCF_000164805.1 Carlito syrichta | reverse complement strand
CTTTCACTTGAGGCCCATCATCTCTGCTCTGAGTAAAAGAAACCCAGCATGACGAGATGAGAGAGAAGAGGGCAGGGTCGTACTTTAGGAGATATTCGGAAGCCCACTCCCTTCTTATGAACAGGGGCAGCAGAACAGATAGGTTGCTCTGCATACGTAAACAGGAGTGAGGGCATTGCTTCCTCCAACCAAGCCAGACACCTGGGAGGGGTTAGTGCAATTGCCACAAGCCACTTTCTACCCCAATTCATAACCGTTTCTCAAATTTAGCAACACATTAAGGAAATATGTAAGGACATATACTGCTATCTAGACCCCCAGAAATCTTGCCTTCATTGGTATGGGATACATCTTGAGCAAGGGATGGTTCAAAATCATACCAGGTGATTCTAATAAGCAGCAAACTTTGAAAAATATTGTCATGGGTGTCTCTTTCTCCAATATGTAAAATACTAGATGTTCATTAGGATTGCTGGGAGTTAAGAAGGGAGATTTAAATTTTAAGCACCTAAATTTTGTAGGAATTCAATAAAAATATTATTTTCTGCCTCTTCCACACCCCTTTCAACCCCAGCCCATTCCGAGGCAAAGAGAGAAATCAGTGGTTGCAGACAGCCAGTTTACTTTTTAATCGAGGTCATGGGAAGTTCCAAGTCTACCAGTGATTATGACCAATATTCTCATATCCCAGGCTCT
>NW_007156290.1:0-3941 GCF_000164805.1 Carlito syrichta | reverse complement strand
AACTAGCTACCTACCTAGTCAGCTGACTTAACAAGATGCTATATTTAGCTAGCTCCCTCAGTAGCTACCATAAAGCTAGCTGACTTAACTAGCTGACTTAACTATCTGGCTAGCTGAGATCTAGCTGAATTAACTCACTAGCTACCTAGATATCCAGCTGAATGAACTAGTTGAAATAACTAGCAAGTCACCTGTCTATGCATCTGATGTTACTAACTTTTTAATAGCTGGCCAGCTTGCTAGACAACTGACTTAATGAGCTGACTTAACTAGCTAGCCACCTGGTTAGCCAGCTGACTTATCTAGCTGACTTAACGAAGTAGCCAGCTGGCTAGCCAACAGACTTAACTAGCTAGCTACAATGAGAGACAGCTGGATAGCCAGGTGACTTAACTAGGTGACATAACAAGACAGCCTCATGGCTAGCCAGCTCAATGAACTAGCTATCTACCTACATAGCCCGCAGGCTTGCCAGTTGATTACCTATCTACTTGCATGGTTAATTGCTGGCCATCAAGCTGACTTAACTGCATGAATTAACTAGCTAGCCAGCTGGCTAGCCAGCTGATTTAACTAGCAAGCTCCCCTGCTTTGCAGTTGGCTAGTCAGCTGAGTTAACTAAATCACTTAACTACTTAGCTACCTAGCTAGCCAGATGACTTAACTAGCTGACTTAACTAGCTAACTACCTAGCTAGCCAGCTGGCTTGGCAGCTCATTTAGCTAGCTTACTTTTCCTGCTAGCCAGCTGGCTGGCCAGCTGAGTTAACTAGCTGAATTATGTAACTAGAGTGCTGGCTGGCCAGCTGAATTAACTAGCTGACTTAACCAGCTAGCCAGCTGGCTAGCCAGCTGACTTAACTAGCTAGCTACCTAGCTAGCTAGCTGGGAAGCCAGCTTAATTAACTAGCTGACTTAACTTTGTAGCCAGCTGGCTAGCCATCTTACTTAACTAACTTGCTACCTAGCTAGCCACCTGGGAAGCCAGCTGAATTAACTAGTTGACTTAACCTGCTAGACAACTGGCTAACTAGCTGACTCAACTAGCTGACTTAACTAGTTAGCCAGTTGACTATCCAGCTAACTTAACTAACTCTATACGAAGCTAGATAGCTGGCTAGCCAGCTGTATTAACTAGTTGATTAATTACCTAGCAAGATGCATAGACAACTGAAATAACTAGCTTGCTACTTAGCTAGCCAACTGACTAGCCACCTGATTTAACCAGCTGACATAAATAGCTGGCTTGATTGCTAGTCAGCTGAATTAACTTGCTTGCTATATAGTTAGCCTTCTGGCTAGCCAGCTGACTAAACTAGGTGACTTAACTAGCTATCCAGCTGTCAAGCCATCTCAATAAGCAAGCTACCTGGATAGCCAGCTGGATAGCCAACTGAATTTAGTAGGTGACTTAACTAGGTAGCCAGCTGGCTAGTAGGCTGACTTAACTGCCTAGGTACATAGCTAGCCAGTTGGATAGTCAACTGACTTTACTAGCCAGCTACCTAGCTTACCAGCTGCCTATTGAGCTGACTCAGCTAGATTACAGAACTAACTACCTTACTGGCAAGCCAGCTGACATAACTAGCTAGCTACCCAGCTAGGTTATTGGGCTAGTCAGCTGACTTATTTTGCTGACTTAACTAGCTAGCAAGCTCACTTAACTAGCTGTCTAACCAGCTAGCTACTTAGTTCATCAGCTGGCTTAACTAGCTGACTTAACGAACTACCTTGCTGACATATATAGCTAGATTCCTAGGTTACCAGCTGAGTTAACTAGCAAAAATAACTAGCTAGCCAGATGGCTAGCCATCTGACTTAACTAGCTTTTTAACTAGCTAACCAGCTGAATAGCCAACAGACTTAATGGGCTGACTTAACTAGCTAGGCAACAGGTTGCCAGCTGACTTAACTAGTTAACTTAACAAGCAAGTCAGCTGGCTAGCCAGGGGATTTAACTAACTGGCTACCTATCTAGCCAGCTGGCTAGCCAACTGACTTTGCTAGCTGACTTAAGATAACAAGCTGACAAACCAGCTCACTTAACTAACTAGATACCTACATAGCCTGCAGTCTAGTCAACTGACATAACTATCTGACTTGAATATCTAGCCTGCTGACTAGAAAGCTGACATATTTAGCTATCTACCTGGGTAGTCAGCTGGCTAGGCAGCTGACTAAATTAGCTGACTTAACCAGCTAGCCAGTTGGATAGTCAGCTGACTTAACACACTGACATAACTAGCTAGCCAGGTAGCTATCTAGTTGACTTAACTAGCTAACTACATACATTGCCAGTTGGCTAGCCAGTTCTCTTAACTAGCTGAATTAACCAGTTAGCCAGCTGGCTAGCCAACTGAATTAACTAGCTCACTACCTATCTAGCCTTCTGGCTAGCCAGCTGACTTAACTAGCTCATTTGACTAGCTAGGTACCTAACTGGCCAGCCAACTTATATAGTAAGCTAAGTAGCTAGATACCTAGCTAGCCAGTTGACTTAAATAGTTATCTAACCAGTTAGCTACCTAAGTAGCAAGCTGATTTCAATTGTTAGCAGCCTAACTAGCTTGCTGAATTAACCAGCTAGCTAACTAGTAAGCTTACTCATTATCTAACGTGTTAGCTACCTGACTTAATTATGTGATTTAACTCGTTATCTAAAGAGCTAGCTAGCTAACTCAACCAGCTGACCTAGCTTATTAGCTAACTATCTAGCTTGCCTACTCATCCAGTTGACACAACCCATTTGCTAACTAGCTAGCTAGCTGACTCAATCAGCTGGCTTAACCCGTTTGTTAACTAGTTAACTACCTCACTCACCCTGCTGACTTAACTCATTAGCTAATTAGCTGGCTAACTGTCTTAACCATCTGACTAAATAAGAAAGCTGACTTAACTAGACGACTTAGCCATCTGACTTAATTACTTAGCTAGCAGACTTTACTGGCTGACTTAACAAGTTAACTAGCTAACTTACTACCTGAATTAATAGTTAGCTAACTATTACACTAGCTGAATAACTAGCTGCTTTAATGATTATCTTCACTAGTTAGGTAGTAGACTTAAGTAGGTGACTAAATAGTTCGCTAACTAGTGAGCTAGCTGACGTAGCTAGCTTATTTAGCTAGCTATTTGGTTAGCTAGCTGACTTAGCTAGCTGACTTAACTAGTTGGCTAAGGAGATAAGTAGTTTACTTAACAAGTTGGTTAATGAGTTAGCTAACGGTTTTAACTAGTTGGTAAACGAGTTAAATAGCTGGCTTAACTAGTTGGTTATTGAGTTAACTAGGTAAATTAACTTGTGGGTTGATGAGTCGGCCGACAACTTAGATTGATTAACATGTTGGCTACCTACTCGGCCATCTTGTTAGCTGGCTTAACACGTCGACTGACTAGTTAGCTGGCTTAACACGTTGGCCAACTAGTGGGCCAACTAGTTAACTGGCTTAACAAGATGACTGATGAGTTGGCCCACTAGTTAGCAACGTTAACTAGTTGCCTGCTCGTTTGCTCAACTAAGTAGCTGGCCAATTAATTGACTGAGAAGTTAGCTGACCTAATTAGTCGGCCAACTAGTTAACTGTGCTAACTTGTCTGCTGACAAGTTGATTAACTAGTCGGACGATTGTTTGGTTCATTTTACTATTTGGATGGATAGTTGGTGGACAGGTTACCTTACTTAAGTAGTTGGCTAGTGTGTGAGCCAACAGTTGAGCGGATTTTGTTAGTCGGTGTGTGAGAGCCGACTAGTCAACTGACTTAACAATTTGACCAGTAAGTGAGCCGACTGGTAAGCTGACTTAAGTAGTCGGCCAGCAAGTGAGCCGACTGGTCAACTGACTTAACTAACCTGCCGGTTTGTGAACTGAATGGTCAGCTGAGTTTAGTTGTCTGGCAAGTGAGCTGACCAGTCAGAAGACTTAATTAATTGACCAGTGAGTG
>NW_007156289.1:0-879 GCF_000164805.1 Carlito syrichta | reverse complement strand
GGTGCCAATCACAGGCAGCCTTATCCAGATCCCAAACAAACAAACAAACAAAAAACCCTCAAAAACCAAAAACCCAAAGAACAGGTTGGGAGCAGAATGCAAAGGAGCCAACATAGCAACCTCTGTCCAGTACAGGAAGAAAACTCCGTCCACACAGGCACGCAGGAGTCCCTGCGTGGAGAAGGCAGCTGGCCTCTGCCTACCCAGAGGACGTGGGCACCGGGGTAGGAACTTTGAAGGAATGGAAATCTGTGGCCTGTTCCGCTAGGAGGAGCATCTCCCAGGCACAAACTGGCCGCTGGCTGTGATTGCGCTCTGCCCAAGTGAAGGCCTGCTGGGAAGCACTGTCCAGCCACCAAGTTTCATTCCTTGAATCCTCGCAGAAAACGCAATTCTTTCACCAGAGACAGGAATGTGGACAGCACAACATCGAGAGAGTCTGGGGCTTGTCTCTTTCCCTGTGATGATTGCCATGGTCTGCATGGTCCCTATGTCTTCCCTCCAGCGCCAATAAGTCCAGCGACGAGTACTACGTGAAAGAGACAGTGGACAGATTGTTCAAAGGATATGACATTTGCTTGCGACTGGACTTCGGAGGTAACGGTTCATCTTGGCTCAACCTGTCTGCCTTTCCCAACTCTCCTTTTTGGTCAGAGATAGATGTCGGGATGGGGGAGGGAGGAAAGCGTGTCCTTGTAGGCAGCTTGCCCTGCGTCCTGGCACACACACACAACACACACACATGCCGGACCACCAGTCTCGGGCGCGGGATCCTACTGAGCTGACCTTCCGGGCTCACATGTCCTCGGCACCTGCGCGGCATCTCGTGCGGGCCACGCCCTCCCAGGCTGCGGAAGGGGAGGCAGATGGGGGTGGGGA
>NW_007156288.1:0-599 GCF_000164805.1 Carlito syrichta | reverse complement strand
TGGCACACACACACAACACACACACATGCCGGACCACCAGTCTCGGGCGCGGGATCGTACTGAGCTGACCTTCCGGGCTCACATGTCCTCGGCACCTGCGCGGCATCTCGTGCGGGCCACGCCCTCCCAGGCTGCGGAAGGGGAGGCAGATGGGGGTGGGGAGGATCCCGCCAGGGAGGTTGAGAGGGCTGGGAAGACCACTGCCCCCTTTCCCGGTCCGCTGTCACTCAGCGATTCTGCCTCTCATGGGCCCCACCTCCCCGGCAGGGGCCCCCGTGGACGTCGGGATGCGGATCAATGTCACCAGCATAGACGTGGTCTCCGAAACGAGCCTGGTGAGTGGCTTCACGGTGGGCCCGCGGTCCGCTTCAGCATTTGCTTCACGGACCGGCCCGCGCGCCCTCCTCGCGTCCCCGCCGGCAGCCTCGCCGGGGTCCGGGTCCGGGGTGCCCCCGCGACGCCCGCCCCGGCGCACACGCCCGGTGGCCCTGGCTTTGGGTTTTCAACACGTGCCGGCGACTGCGGTGCTCCGAGCAGGCGCACTGGGCGTTATTTGGGGAAGGATGGAGACGGCTGTGCGGCTGACGGGTTGGGAGGAG
>NW_007156287.1:0-611 GCF_000164805.1 Carlito syrichta | reverse complement strand
TCCCGCCAGGGAGGTTGAGAGGGCTGGGAAGACCACTGCCCCCTTTCCCGGTCCGCTGTCTCTCAGCGATTCTGCCTCTCATGGGCCCCACCTCCCCGGCAGCGGCCCCCGTGGACGTCGGGATGCGGATCAATGTCACCAGCATAGACGTGGTCTCCGAAACGAGCCTGGTGAGTGGCTTCACGGTGGGCCCGCGGTCCGCTTCAGCATTTGCTTCACGGACCGGCCCGCGCACCCTCCTCGCTTCCCCGCCGGCACCCTCGCCGGGGTCCGGGTCCGGGGTGCCCCCGCGACGCCCGCCCCGGCGCACACGCCCGGTGGCCCTGGCTTTGGGTTTTCAACACGTGCCGGCGACTGCGGTGCTCCGAGCAGGCGCACTGGGCGTTATTTGGGGAAGGATGGAGACGGCTGTGCGGCTGACGGGTTGGGAGGAGTCCGAGCGGGACTCTCTCTGGGTGTCTCTGGTGTTCCGAGGACCTGCCGGTGGCTGTGCAGTCTGCACCGGCAGGGGGCCTGGCAGCCACCGCCTCCCGCTGGGCGCGGCCGGCCGCACCCCCACCCTCACCCCGGGGACCCTCGCCATCGCCTCTGAACCGCGCCCCCACCACACA
>NW_007156286.1:0-861 GCF_000164805.1 Carlito syrichta | reverse complement strand
TTTTAAGGACTAATATCGCATCAACAGTATTTTCTGACTCATGTCCTTGAGGATTCGAAATTTTTTTTCAAGTTATGAAAAACAAAGAAGGCTTTGCAGTAGGAGCCTTAAAAAATCTCTACAATCAAGAATCAGAGAATGCAGATACTCTAAATGATCATCCTGATGCAGAAAAGATATAGAAATATGCAGAAAGATTTTTCTCTTTGGACAAGAATATTAATGATTAAATTAGAAAGAATGTTTATTCTTGCATCATGGAATATATGTGGGGACCCCCCCAAAAGGGAATTGTCCTTTAGAGTGTGGGCGCCTTGTAGTACAGGCTTCCTCCACTAGGTAAGTGTGGCAGGAACCCATTGGTGTCAGTGTACCAGCTAGCTTTGTTGTGAGAGGGTCCAGTTCAGCTTCAGGAAATTCTAGGGGAGAGAGTCTTTCAGCCCATTTCATGATGAGTGATTTACGGCACAACTGCCCATGGTGCTGAGTGTTCGGCACTTTTTGACCCAAAATGGCGTGACCCTTATGTCCCATCATCCCTATCCACCTGATCTTGCTCCAGGTGACTTTTTCCAGATTTCCTCGTGAAAAAAAAGTCCTCAAAGGGAAAGTTTTGTCGATGCAGAAGAGGCAAAAAGAAAAGAAAAGAAACAAACAACCAAAACGGTAGAAGCACTAAAGGGCATCAAAATTAATGAGTTCAAAAATTGTTTTAGGCAGTAGAAAAAGCATCTTGATAGGTGTGTTGCATCCAAAGGAGAGTACTCTGAAAGCAACTGAAGTTTAAACATGAAATGATAAATTCACAATTTTAAATAAATTAATTCTGCTTTTTTGGGTCCCTGCCTTATATGGTGCATG
>NW_007156285.1:0-827 GCF_000164805.1 Carlito syrichta | reverse complement strand
CACATTTTCAGTTCAAGCATTCTATACTGGAAACGTAGATCTTTAAAGATCTTAGACTTTTTCAAAATAAAAATAATCTACCAGGCATGGTGGCTCATGTCTGTAATCCCAACACTTTGGGAAGCCAAGGTTGGAAACTGCTTGAGCCCAAGAGCTTCAGACCAGCCTAGACAACATAGGGAGACCTTGACTCTTCAAAAAAAAAAGAAAAACCTGGACATTGTGGAGAATACCTGTAGTACCAACTACTTGGGAGGCCAAGTTGAATAGATAGATAGATAGATAGATAGATAGATAGATAGATAGATAGATAGATATTTAATTGATTCTGTTTCTCTGGAGAACCCTAACTAATGCAAGTGGCATGAGGATACAAGACTAGATGTTTATTGAATCTTTTGGGTTCTAGTAAAATTTGGCTGTGTCAATTCATAATAAAATTTTCTTTACCTTTCTAATGTCATTGAATTGTTCCCAAAAGTGGTAAGAGAGTTTTTATAGAACTTTGAACCGTATGTCACAACAACTTGTTGTTGCTGTTACAATGAGCAGCTTTTTTGTGACCCAGGTGAGAAATCATGATATGTGAGCCTTTATAAACATGTAACATACACAAACCACCATTTAAAGTAGAAATTAATAATTATATTTGAATTTTATTCCTTTGATTTTTTTAATGTCAAACAAATAATGCATTCTCAGTATAGATGTGTTAGAGAATACAACACACTAACAAAAATAGAAACAAATTATGTACAATACATTCATCCAAAACAACACCTTTTAAAACTCTATTTTTAAATTGACCTAAGCATTTGCAAAACTAT
>NW_007156284.1:0-886 GCF_000164805.1 Carlito syrichta | reverse complement strand
CTGGTTGTTTCCAGGTTCTTTCTATTGTGAACAACGCTGCGATAAACATGTGTGTGCAAATATCTTTTTTATAGAGTGATTTGTGTTCTTCAGGATATATTCCCAGTAGGGGGATTGTGGAGTCATATGGGAGGTTGGTATTTAGAACTTTTAGGAATCGCCACACTGCTTTCCACAGAGCTTGCACTAGTTTACACTCCCACCAACAGTGTAGAAGTGTTCCCTTTTCGCCACACCCTCTCCAGCAGCTGTTATTTTTTGACTTGTTGATAATTGCCATTCTGACTGGGTTTAGGTGGTATCTCAGTGTACCACATTTTTTTTAATCCAGTCCTCTTTTGATGGACAGCATGGTTGGTTGGTTCCATGATCTTGCTATTGTGAACAATGCTGCGATAAACATACATGTGCAGTTATCTTTTTTATAGAGTGATTTGAGTTTTTCAGTAGGAGGATTACAGGGTCATATGGGAGGTCCATTTTTAGAGCTTTTTAGGAATTGCCACATTGATTTCCACAGAAGTTGCACTAGTTTACACTCCCTCCAACAGTGTAGAAGTGTTCCCTTTTCACCACATTCTCTCTAGAATCTGTTATTTTTTGAGTTATTAATAATGGTCATTCTGACTGGAGTTAGGTGCTATCTCAGTGTAGTTTTAATTTGCATTTCCTTGATGACTGGTGAGGTTGAACATTTCTTCATGTATCTGGTGACTGTTGGTATGTCTTCCTTTGAGAAGTGTCTGTTCATATCTTTTGTCCACTTTTTAATGGGGTTGTTTGTTTTTCTCTTTTCAGCACATTTTAGTTTCTTGTAGATCCTAGATGTTAGGCCTTTTTCAGACATGGAGTTGGCAAATACTTTTTCCCAGTCTGTGGGCTGTCG
>NW_007156283.1:0-950 GCF_000164805.1 Carlito syrichta | reverse complement strand
AATCTGTTATTTTTTGAGTTATAATACTGGTCATTCTGACTGGAGTTAGGTGCTATCTCAGTGTAGTTTTAATTTGCATTTCCTTGATGACTGGTGAGGTTGAACATTTCTTCATGTATCTGGTGACTGTTGGTATGTCTTCCTTTGAGAAGTGTCTGTTCATATCTTTTGTCCACTTTTTAATGGGGTTGTTTGTTTTTCTCTTTTCAGCACATTTTAGTTTCTTGTAGATCCTAGATGTTAGGCCTTTTTCAGACATGGAGTTGGCAAATACTTTTTCCCAGTCTGTGGGCTGTCTCCCTGCTTTCTTGATGGTTTCTTTAGCTTTGCAGAAGCTTGTCAGTTTAGTTAGGTCCCACTTGTCTATCTTATCTCTTATGGCACGAGTATTTTGGGTTTTGCTCAGGAATTCGACGCCAGTTCCAACTTCCATAAGGGTGTGTCCTGCATTTTCTAAAGTTCTTATGGTTTGAGGTTTTCCATTTAGGTATTTGATCCATTTAGAGTTAATTTTTGTGTATGGGGATAGATAAGAGTTAATTTTTGTGTATGGGGATAGATAAGGGTCTTGTTTGAATCTTTTGCATATGGTCAGCCAGTTTTCCCAGCACCATTTACTGAATGGGTTCTCCTCTCCTTAGTAGTGGGTGGTGGAGGCTTTGTCGAAGACGAGTTGGTTGAGAAATTGAGGTTTGTTTCTGGAATCTCAATTCTATTCCATTGGTCTATATGCCTGTTCTTGTACCAATGCCAAGCTGTTTTGATTATTGTTGCTTTGTAGTAAAGTTTAAAGTCTGGTATTGTGACATATCCTGCTTCCTTCCTTTTTTTTTTTTTTTTGGCTGAGGATTGTTCTGGCTATTCTTGGTTGTTTGTGTTTCCATATGAATTCCTGTATTGTTTTTTCTAAATCTGAGAAGAATGTTGCTGGTAATTTGATGGGTATGCAT
>NW_007156282.1:0-734 GCF_000164805.1 Carlito syrichta | reverse complement strand
CTGTGAATGTGCATTTGATACTGCATCCTTCAGTTTTCCCAGCTTTAGAAATTGTGCTTCTAGGAAAGGAAACATGTTTGGCATTTGAAGGCTTAATAATTATACTGTCAATCGTTTTGGTGTTTTGGTGTTTCTGCACAGGTCAAGTCATACATTTGTTGGATTTTCTAAGCTATATATGGAAATAATGGTGATCAGCAAACAGAGAACAGGCAGAGCCAATGCTTTAGCTGGACTGAGAGTGTAAGTCAATGGCTGACCTAGGGAGAGGCCAGATACATCAGGCTTTATGAGTCCTAGGGCTAATATCTCATGAACTGACTTTCCTAATGTGATTTTTTTTAATAACTCCCTTTGGAGGATGGTCACTCAGTCTGCAGATGCCATCCCAGAAGCAGGAGGTACCACTTCTTCCACTTTCTGCTGCAACCAATAAAGGTCATTCCTACTGTAAAAAAAATTACTCTTAGTAAAGAAGTGACCATTCAGTAAGATTTTGAATGTCAGTGTAAACTGAAAATGTAGCAAAATTGTGGTTTGAGCATGGTGTCTGAAAAGCATCCATCTGAAGCCAAAAGGAATAGAAACTAAAAAGAAAGTTTTGAAGAAATGCAAACATAGAGGCTATCACCAGTCTACCTTAACATGTGCGCATAGTTTTAAAAAGCTTCCTGAAGATCCAAGCACTAAAATTTCCCTTTTAAATTGTCAGACAAGCTGGGCTTGTTAGCTCA
>NW_007156281.1:0-754 GCF_000164805.1 Carlito syrichta | reverse complement strand
TAAAAAAATGTTGGTACATATACACGATGGAATACTACGCAGCCATAAAAAAGAGCAAAATCATGAATTTCGCTGCAACCTGGATGGAACTAGAGTCTATAATACTGAGTGACCTCTCACAAAAACAAAAATCCGAATATCACATGTTCTCACTCATATAATGGACCTTGAACATCCAATGCAATACTATGAGAAAATGACGGATGGTACTGGGAAACTATGGGGGGGAGGGGGATGGGATTAACAGTAGCAAATATCTGTCGGGGGATGGGAAAACACTTCTTATCTACAGGGTGCCTGAATGAAACGTCATTGTACACCTACCCTTAACTGTACCCCACAAAACCATAATAAAAACTACTGATTAATGAAAAAAAAAAAAAAAAAGAAAAAGCCACTTAGTACAAATCTAAAAGTTTTTCAATTAAGCTAAGTAATTCGATTTTGGAATGTATACAGTTAACTTCCACTAAACAATCTAAACCATAAAACTCAATGTCACTTCCAAAAAGGTTATGTAAGAATTATAAGTAAAGCAGAATAGAAAATGTCCAATAAGAAAAATGACAAATGCACTACACAACCAAAGACAGAAAAATACACTTTTCAAATTTCTAATAGCAGAATGTGCCGTAATGAATTTTATAATGGAATTATATGTATGAAAACTCATGTTTTCATGAATATAACTATGCATCTCTAAAACTGAATAGCTTTTACTCACTATAATATCGCAAACCATTTATGGTGAAAT
>NW_007156280.1:0-827 GCF_000164805.1 Carlito syrichta | reverse complement strand
CAAAACCCGAAACCCACAGGTCATAAGAGAGAAGATAGACAAGTGGGACCTTATTAAATTGACAAGCTTCTGTAAGGCCAAAGAAACCATCAAGAGAGCAGGGAGACAGCCTACAGACTGGGAAAAAATGTTTGCCAACACCACGTCTGACAAAGGCTTAACATCCTGGATCTACAAGGAACTCAAATGTACTGATAAGAAAAAAACAAACAACCCCATTATAAAATGAGCAAGAGATATGAACAGACACTTCACAAAGGAAGACATCCGAGCAGTCAACAAACACATGAAGAAATGTTCAACCTCACTAATCATCAGGGTGATGCAAATCAAAACCACACTGAGATAGCACCTAACCCCAGTCAGAATGACAATTATCAACAAGTCAAAAAATAACAGCTGCTGGAGAGGGTGTGGCTAAAAGGGAACACTTCTGCACTGTTGGTGGGAGTGTAAACTAGTGCAACCTCTGTGGAAAGCAGTGTGGCGATTCCTAAAAGCTTTAAATACCAACCTCCCATATGACCCTGCAATCCCCCTACTGGGAATATATACTGGGAAGAACAAAAATCACTCTATAAAAAAGATATCTGCACACATATGTTTATCGCATCGTTGTTCACAACAGCAAGAACCTGGAATCAACCATGCTGCCCATCAAAAGAGGACTGGATTAAAAAAATGTGATACATATACACGATGGAATACTATGCAGCTATAAAAAAGAACAAAATCATGAATTTCGCAGCAACCTGGATGAATCTAGGGTCTATAATACTAGTGACCTGTCACAGAAACAAAGATCCGAGTATCACATGTTCTCACTC
>NW_007156279.1:0-4320 GCF_000164805.1 Carlito syrichta | reverse complement strand
TCCCAGTCACTGACACTCCTCTGGAAATTAGTGCCCAAGTAACTGAACCCTCCTAATGAGTGTCCTAGGGACTGGCCCTCCTCTGTCATTTGTTCCTCAGTGCCTGGCTATCCTTATTAATGGGTTTCCCAGTGACTGACTGTCCTCTGTGATGGTTGTCCCAGTGATTAGCTCTCTTCTCAAATGGATCCCCCGTGAGTAGTCTTCTGTTATGTGTCCCCCATTTGCTTTCCTTCCTCTATAATATATACCCAATGACTGACACACCTTTGTGATGGGTATCCCAGTTACTGACTCTCCTCTGTGATGGGTGCCCTGGTTACTTGTCCTCCTCTGTGATTGTTATGCCAGTGACTGATTCTCATTAATTATGGATGCCCTAGTGACTAAGCCTCCTATGTGATGTTTGCTTTAGTCTGGTTCACATTTGTGATGTTTTTCTCAGTAACCCGTGTTCCTCTGTTATGGGTGTCCTAGTTCCTGAACCTCCTGTTTAATGGGTACTCCATTGATAAGCCTTTCGCTATGATGCCTGTCCAAGTGACTGGGCCTCCTCTGTCATTGACTTCCCAGTGACTGATGTTAATCCAGAATGGTTGCCACAGTGACTAAACCTCCTCAATGATGTGGTCCCATGAACTGTCATTCTTCTGTGATCAGTCCATCCCAGTGACTGTGTCTTAACTGTTGTGCCTTATCTGTTTTGTACCATAGTAACTGTCTTCCTCTGTGTTGGGTTCCAAATTGACAATCACTCCACTGTTATGGGTGACCCAGTGAATGGCCTCTTCTGTGAAGGGTGCCTCAGTGATGGGCTCATCTCAGTGATGAGTGACCAGTGACCAGTTCTTCTTTGTTATGGGTATCAAATTGGCTCTCTTCTCTGATGGGTGCAGCATTGTATAGCATTCTTCTGTGATTGTTGTCCCAGTGACTGGTCCTCTTTCATAATGGGAGCCCCAGTGATGGAGCTTCCTCTGTGATGAGAGTCTTAGTGAATAGGCCTTCTCCATAATGGGAAACTCTATGATTAGCCCACCTCTGTGGTGGGTGTCTCAGTGACTGGCCCTCCTCCAAAAAAGGTGCCCCATTAATTTGCCTTCAACTGTGATGGGTACCCTATCAACTGTGAATGACCCAGTGATTGCCATTTAACTACTAGACTTCTTGTGTGATTGGTGCCTCAATGTCTAGCCCTCCTCTGTGATGAGTGGCCCAGAGACTGGTCCTCCTCCGTGATGGGTGCCTTACTGACTATTCAAGCTCAGATGCGGCTGCCCTAGTGACTGGTCTTTCTCTGAAATAGATGCCTTAGTGAATAGCCCTACTCTTTTATGGGTGCCCCAGTTACTGACCCTCCACTGTGATGGGTGCCTCCGTGGATGGCTTGCCTCTGTGTTAGGTGCCTAAGTGAGAGTACCTTCTCTGTGAAAGGTACCCCAGTGACTTGGCTTTTCTGTAATAGATAAACAAGTATGTTGCCTTCCTCTTTGATCATTGCCACAGTGACTGGACATATTTCATATGGGTACACCATAACTGGCTCCTCTCCGTTATTGTTATCCCAGTGACAAGTTCTTCTCTGTGATAGATGTCCCACTTATTTGGCCTCCCCCATGGGTGTCCCATTGACTGGTTCTCCTCTGTGATCACTGTCACAATGACTGGGCTTCTTCCATTTTATATGCCACAGTGACAAGGCCTACTCTGGTGATTTGTGCCAAAGTGAAAGAACTACATATATGATGGGTACCCCAATGACTACCCCTCCTCTCTCATGGGATATATAGTAAATGTTTCACCTCCATAATGAGTGTCTCAGTGACTGAACCTCCTGTGTAATTGGTGGCCCAAAGACTGACCATCCTCTGTGATGGGTGCCACATTGACAAGTCTTTTTATATAATAGATGTCCTAGTAACAGGACCTCCTCTAAAATGGGCGTTCCAGTGACAAGAAATCATCCTGATGGGTGATACACTTTCTGGGCTTTTTCCATGTTGTATGCCTTAGTGATGTGCCCACTTCTGTGATGGACGTCCAGTGACTGGGCATCATCTTTAATGGGAGTACCAGAGCATGGGCCTCCTCTGTGATTGATGCCCCGGTGACTGGCCATCCTCTGCATAGGGTGCCCCATTAAAAGCCGTGTTCTGTGATGGGTGTCCTCATAAGTGGTACTCCTCTGTGATGATTGCCTCAGTGAGTTTTCCTCCTATGTAATTGGTGCTCCAGTTCCTGGGTCTCCTCCCTAATGAGTGTCTCAG
This sequence comes from Carlito syrichta, assembly GCF_000164805.1. NCBI lineage: Eukaryota > Metazoa > Chordata > Mammalia > Primates > Tarsiidae > Carlito > Carlito syrichta. Next base: position 2,053 of record NW_007156279.1, on the reverse strand, counting down.
TGAATTTTCCCCTTCTGTGATGGGTGTTTCTGTGACTGGGCCTCCTTCATAATACATGCTCCATTTACAGGGCCTCCACTCTGATTCTTGTCCCAGTGACTGGCTCTCTTCCAAACTGGATACTCCAGTGACTAGCTCTCCTTTGCTTGGACAGGAAGAGAAGAACTACATTTTAAATTGCTTGTTGATATAATTGTTTCCTTTTGTGAATCACATAAAATAATCATAATACTCCAACCTCTAGTATACAGAGTGTGTTTCCCTAAGAACCAGCGTTCTTTCCTCATACCTTCCATAAGGAGGTTTGTACTTTACATATTTGACCTAGCAACATTCTTTGGAGTTTTACATGTTGCATTTCCTGAAACAATGCAATGTGTAATCTTTAATATTATAGTCTTGCCTAAACTATTCCAGAAATGAAATAATCTAGATCCCTGAGCTGCAGGCAGGGTTAAAGGCATAAATTTCAATTCTTCATGCAGCTTTTAACATATTATCATTCTTGATGACTTTTTTTCACCTGTGCCTAGATTCAGCCTCCTGAGACAATGAGGAAACAGCCTCCAATTAAGTCCAAAATTAGCCAGCATGCAGATGTTTCTCCTTAAGCTTAATAGTTTCTATTGCCAAAGTAAGCACTTTTCTGACAAGGGAAATTCAGAGAAGGTTTTTAAATTTTCTAGAGTCCCACAACTCTTTCTTCCCTGAACTGACATAAATGAACATACCACATTATATTATGTATTTTGCCAGGAGACTTTCAACATTCAGGCTTGCGTTTTTTCTTAACATCACCAGGAAATCTTAGGTTTTCTTTTATCTAATTTCGAAGGCAAATTTGGCAATCTCCTCTCTTTGTGAATCTATTTTACTCCCTAACAAGTTAATTGATAAATCAATCAATCAAAAAAGTGTGGGGTTAGATTCAGTTGGTTATACTAAATACTATTTGAATGAATGGATCCATCTGCCAGCTGTCGACAGAAAAAGGAAAAATAAAGTATTTTATTTTACTTTTTGTCTATTCCTAAGGAAATTCTTATAGCTGATTTACCAAACTATGATCTATGGTTAAGCTACACATAATATCGAAAGCTTTACCAGTTTAGTATTAACATAACTTTTTAGGCGATTTTTCCACTCTCTGACGAATGCATTGCTTACCGTTTGGTTACACGTCTCTGGGGCAGAAAGAGATATAATGATTCAATTTGTTGCTGCTAAAAGTACTTCCTTTTGTGAACTCCATGAAATAATCATAATACTTTAGCCTATAATATATAAACCATGTTTCCATAGAAGACTTCCATAGGGAGACTGACGTTTTCTTTGTATTTTTAAAATGTTGACCTGGCAACTTTGGGGGGGGTAGTTTACATATTGCACTCCCTGAAACAATGCAATGTGTACTCTTAAATACCATAGACTTCCTAAGCTAATTCCAGAAATAATAATGTAGAATCTTGAACTGCAGTTATAGTAAAAGGCCTGAGGTTTAATTATTCAAGAGACTTTAATCCTATTTCATTCATGCTGACTTTTTCACCTATGTCCTAGATTTAGCCTCCTGAGGCAATGAGGAAACAGCCTCCCATTAAACTCAGAAGTAGGCAGCATGCAAGTGTTTCTCCTTAAGCCTATTGATCTCTATTGCCCAGTGAAGCACGTTTCCGACAAGAAAACTTCAGAGGAGGTTTGTAAATTCAGTGGAGTACCACTAATTTTTGTTCCCTGAACTGACACAAATGAACACACCAAATTCTGTTATGTATTTTGTCAGGCGACTTTCAACACACAGGGGTGTGTATTCTCTTTCACATCACTGGGAACATAATAGGTTTTCTTTTTATCTTCCTTCAAAGGCAACTTGGCAAACACTTTCTTTGGGAAGGTGTTGTACTTACTTCCAAATACGTTAATAAACACATAAATAAATTTTTAAAATGTGCTGTTAGACTCAGTCTGTTATACTCAAAATTCCAAATGAATGGTTCCATCTGGCATCTGTCAGCCACAAATGAAGAATACACTTAACCAGTGACAAGCCCTC
>NW_007156278.1:0-695 GCF_000164805.1 Carlito syrichta | reverse complement strand
ATATAATTATCCTTATTTATGGCTGCATAATAATCCATTGTGTATATATACTACATTTTTTTATACAGCCCATCTTCGATGGGTTCCATGTTTTTGCTATTGTGAATAGAACTGCAACAAACATACATGTGCAGGTATCTTTTTCGTAGAAAAATTTGAATTCCTCTGGGTATATTCCCAATAGGGGAATTGCTGGGTCATATGGAAGGTCAATTACTAGTTCTTTCAAAAATCGCCACACTGTCTTCCAAGAGGTTGTACTAGTCTGAATTCCCATCAGCAGTGTAGAAGCGTTCCTTTTTCTCCACATCCTCACCAGCATCTTATATTTTTTGTTTTATTAATGTTGGTCATTCTTACAGGGATTAGGTGATATCACAATTGGTTTAGATTTGCATTTCTCTGAGGATAAGTGAGGCTGAGCCCTTTATCATGTGTCCGTTGGCTGCCTGTATATCTTCTTTTGAGAAGTTTCTATTCATGACTTTTGCCCTCTTTTTAAAGGGGCTCTTTGTTTGTTTTTCCTTTCAGTGCGTTTGAGTTCCTTGTAGATCCTAGATGTTAGCCCTTTGTCAGATATACAGTGGGCAAATATTTTTTCCCATTTTGGAGGCTGTCTCCCTGCTTTCTTGATGGTTTCTTTGGTTTTGCAGAAGCTTGTCAGTTTAATGAGGTCCCACTTGTCTATCTTATCG
>NW_007156277.1:0-3613 GCF_000164805.1 Carlito syrichta | reverse complement strand
GGTACCCCAAAGGTGGAGATGGTGTCAGTGATTGAGAGAAAGAGAGAGAAAGACTTGGACAATTCTTTAGATTTCGGCAGAAGCCATTTATTGCGAGTTAGTAGTGAGCTTATATTTCTCTCTACGAGGGAACTAATCTTTACGAGTTACCACCACAGAGCAAGTTAAATCATCATTACAAAACAAATCACTTACAACAAATTGCATGGATTTTTTGTGATGTTAAAGTGATGCTTAAGTTTAAGCATTCTTCTTGTGTTTGGCTAATGTTTTCTCTATGGGCGGATACTATTTCCACCCAAAACAGTATCCCAAGACAATGATGTTACCCTGTAAAAACCAGTCTCTGTAACCCATTAATATAAAATCTTAAAATCATAAAATTATAAAGCTTCTCATTAAACAACACTACTTAAAACAAAACTTATATCCCAAATTAACTAATATATATTATAACCTTTTAAATAAATCTATCTCTTTATAAAATTAACTTTCTATATTCAATTTATATAGGAAAACAAGTTTTTCCATAATAAAGTCTCTGGGGGCCAGAACAGCAGTTTCTGGCCCAAGGTTTTGGAGCAGTTTATATGTAGAATACTTGCATCTAGCGGAAGAATATGTTCCTGGAGATCCTCCAGAAGTACCTGCACAGATGTTCCTTTTTTCATGGAAAAGGAGTTTTTTCTTAAAAACTCTGGTATTTAAGTCCCTTGGTAGTTTCCTTTGGTTTGAATTCTTTTATTGTTTTCTTATCTGGAACATCTTATCTCTAAGGAAAAAACAGCTTAGAAGAAACTTCTAGTGATTTTATTCAGACCTCGAGGTAGTTTTGGTTGTTAGATTAAACCTGTTTTACTCACTTAAATTTTACATCTAAACCCGTTAACTTTTATGTATTAAAACTTTAACATGTATCCCAAACCCTAAAAAACAAACTTATAAATCACCTACACATACCTTAATATAAACTTTCACTTAAATCTTATGCCTATAGAACGTTACGTCCAAACATCATAGCTACAACTACAAATAATAAGTTAAAATATTCAAAACAATTCTTTGCTTAAACAAAATCAGAAACCTCTTTATACCAGGTATTAGTCACAAATCCTAAACCTAAAAACAAGATCTGTAACCCAGGACCAAGCAAAAGAAAGCCCTTTAAACACGCCTCAGAGTCATCACATGGGCAAAAGAGACTGGTCAAACAATGTAGTGGGAAGTGGAAAGATGGACAATGAGTTTCTAGTTGCTGAAAATATTTCACATAAACGTGTTGTTTTCTTTTTCCACGACTGCATGGAATTCTTTGGCTGTAACAGCAAAGGCAAAAGACAGCAGGGCTTCAGCTTCCCAGACTCGCCCTACGGCCTGGGGTCACCAGGACCCTGTCAATCTGGTGGGCCACCAAGGCTGGCTCCCAACAAGTTACCATGGACACCTCCCTTCATTGTACTGACTACACGGTGATGATTCAACACCATTGACCCTTTTACAAGAGTTGGAAGTTTCTGGGGGTAGGGACATTGACCACACTTGATCTGCTTTCTCTAGTGGCTATGTAATATGGTGGTAAACCTGTTATCTACCAGTGTACTTCTCAGACCTACTCCTCATTATTTACCCAAGTACCAGGAAAGTGGAGCCAATCCATATGGTTAAATTCATTCTTGATCCACGGAGAGTTATATTCTTATTACTAAGCTCAGCATTAAAAAATAATTTGTTGAAAATATTATTGGCTAGGATTGGGAGGCCATGGCAAGTGAATCATCTGAGCCCGCATGTGCAAGACCAGTCCAGGCACCTCAGCGAGACCTCCTCTCTACAACAAATAAAAAGAAAATTAGCTGGGTGTAGTAGCGTATGCCTGTAGTTCTAGCTATTTGAAAGACTGAGGCAGAAGGATCACCAGAACTCAGCAGGTTGATTCTGGGTTGGCCGTGTGTGTGCCGTTGCACTCCTGCCAGGGTGACAGAGTGAGATTGACTCAAAAACCAAATGTAATGAGTGCTTTCATACACCTGTGAAACTCAACAATTAATCTAACACACTTTCTGGCAGAAATGTATTGATTTCCACAGGTATAAGGAGAGAAATTTTTCCTCAATGTTGTGATTTAACCTTGGGGAAGAGAAAGGAGGGATGGGGAACAGTACCCCAGACTCTCCCTCCGTTGGCCCCGCCAGCCAGTCGAATCCTCCCCACCACTCTTTTGGGTCCCAAACACGTGGAAAGAGGGGCTGTTCACAGAGGGCTTAGCTGGTGAGGTCGCGATTGGGACAAGTCCCCAGGGTCCCGGCCTAGCCTCACCTACACCGAGGGCACCAGGCAGACCTGCTGGTGGGGACGTGTTCACTGTCCACTGAGGGGAGGCTGGTCCCACCACAGCCGGGTCATTCGAGTCCATCCACTTCGCCTCTCGTGACACCCCCGGCATACTCACCTTCTCCCAGCTTCTAGATGTCCTAGCAGCCTCAACAAGGGTTTCCACATCCTGCAGATCACATGGTGATAGAGGTTGAAATGAAGACACATGTGGGTGCCAGTACAGGACACTGCAGAAAGGATGACCCAATTCTGTGCACAGGCGCAGAAGAGAAAGTCCCCAAAGCCACCCACTTACTGCCAGCTCCCATCTGATCGACCAGTTCAGAACTCAGCATCCATTGATTGGAAAAGCCTTCAGGCCCCGCCCTTCTGGTCTTGATTGACAGAAGGTGCAAAATGATAAGAACTCCATAGGCAAAAATGCCTTAGATTTCTCCTTGCCCTGGAGTCTGGGAAGAAGGGTGGGGGGAGGAGGCTTGTGGGCCCCTTCGAGACATGATGGGAGTTTTTGTCACTCCTGTTTGGTGGGTTGCTGGACTCTAGGTTGACACCGCCTCTTCCTGGGACACACTGGGAGTGTAGTCCTACAGTTCCGCAACCCACCGACTGGGAGTCATGTAGATGCCCAGAAAGCCCTGTAAGGGGCCCTCAACCTCACACCTCCCTACCACGTTCCGGAACTGGGAGAAATGTCAACATTTTCTTGCCTCATGCCACCCACGTCTCATCGCATGTCCTGTCACTCAAGACCAGATGCCCTGGATTTATATCCAGTCAACAGATGCTAGCGTTTGAACTGACCAATCAGACAGGAGCCGGAAGTGAGGAAGAAGCTTCCAGGCTCTTACAGGGCCTTAGTTTCCTTCATCAGCTTTTTGTATCTTCATTTTAGCCTGTGTTGCCCTGTGACATGCAGGTCCTGGGAGATTCCTAGGGTGGACACTGAGACCCTCAGAAGGTGGGAGGTGGTGAGTGTGCTGCGAGGTTTCCCGAGATGGGGAGTGGGGATGGACCCGAAGACCTGGCTCTTTAGGAACTGGCCTCTTCATCACTTCCAAGCCTGGGCCTGGGCCGCGACCCCGTGGTCTTTACCCTGTCGCATCATTGACTGCTGAGAACTCTCCATGCAACTCACCACCTCCAAGTGCACGGATCCTGCGAGATCTTGGAGAGGATCCGACCTGCGTGGGGGGATAGTCAGGGGAAGGGGAGGCTATGATCCTTGCCCACTCCCTCTCTCCTCCCCAGAGTTAAACGGTGGCTCCATCACAAGGTTAAG
>NW_007156276.1:0-1055 GCF_000164805.1 Carlito syrichta | reverse complement strand
AAACATCTGGGTATCTGTATTTTTGTACACAGAGTTTTGGAATCCCACATGGACAGGGAAATTGAGGGCATCTTGATGAGAACGGAAAGGGAATACAGCTCTTAGAGTTCTCAATAGCCTTAATCTACAAAGTCTTTTGATAAGGTTTAATCAGCATTCTGGGCTTCAATGTCGCCACATTTTTAGTGTATCTTTGAAAAGGGAACAGGAATCTTGGGTTCCAATTCCTCAAGAACTTTATGGCAGTCTTTCTCTTGATATCCAAGCAACTGGAATTCTAGGTCACCAGTAAATATCTTGGCGTCTTCCTGAGAATGAAGCAGGAAATGGTATTGTGCACTCCAAGTCCGTTAGGTTCCTCAGAACAAATAAGGCCAGATTCCAGGACAAAAAGAGTCTTCTTGCCATATTTGGATGTAACTCTGGTCTTAAGGTGAACCCTGTAATCCTTCCCCTTCCATGTCTCTTTATATTTTGAGAAGGGACAAGGGTTTCGCACTTGCCAAATGTTTACTACGTACTTTAAAAGGCAACCAGGAATCATGGAATCCACGAACCTAGGAAACTTCTTGGCATGAGTCTTTTGATATACTGAATTTGGAAACCAATCGACAGGAAAAATCAGTGAATCTTACTGAGAGTTAAAAGGAAATCCTGTTCTAGGAGTTCCCATTTTCCAGAATCTACAGGGTCTCTTGATAAGGTTTAATCAGCAATATGGGCTCCTAGGACCCTACATTTTCAGAGCTGCTTGCTCTGTGGATACACCAAATCTGTCATTACACATCATCAGGATCTTTCTGGTCCTCTTGTCAGTTGTAATCAACGATTTGGCCCTAGAAATCCTTTTCTTTCCTGGGACAATCTAAGACCATAATCATATACCCCAGAATCAAAAGGAATATTGGTACAAAATTCCTCGATTCAGGTGACCTCAAAATACAGAAAATCTTGTGTGTGGGCAGGTAGGAATTGGGGTTTTTGGTTTGGAATATTTCACATTTTGGGGAGGTCTTGTTAAGGGGAATCAGGAATCTTGCATTCCAGTTCCAAAA
>NW_007156275.1:0-779 GCF_000164805.1 Carlito syrichta | reverse complement strand
TCCTGATTTCACTTTCCTCTTGCCAAGGTTAACAAGAAATTTAATATTTGTTCTTTGCTCTGATTCGAGATCTGCCATTCTCACAATGGCACACAAAACATGCAAAGACAATAACGAAGGTCACTCAGCAAGACCCTGCCACACGTTACATGAACACACCTGTGAGACACTGATATACCAAGGTTAGAAAACTTTACCACGTTGTTTACACAGTGGTGCCAATGTAAGTGCATGGTGGCAAGACCTCATCTTGAGTCTGCCATCCTTTAGACAGAGATGGAAGAAGTGTAGGGAATGTTTAAGGTGTGTGTGTGTGTGTGTGTGTGTGTGTTTGTTTTTGTTTTTAACTTTTTATGAGGAACAAAATGCATGTGCATCCCTCATCCCTTGGAAAACTATGAGAATTGGAATTTTACATATAGAATGTTCATCTGTTATATGTAACAATTATTGTCACCTTAAAGAACCTCAAATAATACATAGCCTCAAGTAAGGTCATGTAGGATATTAATGTCTGGAAAGGAGTCAGACAACATAATACCAATGCTTCTCAACCAAGGACAATGTTGGTCTAAGAATGTTTTGAAAAAAAATTGTAGAATAGGAAGACATTGCAATAAAGTTGGACGTAGAAATTCTCCTGGTATTTAGTGGGCAGGATTCAGAAATGATAGCATCTTGTAATACACAGGACGGCTTTGTTGAGAATACCAACATGAACGAGTGTCTTCCTCAAGGCATCTTCTCCGTACTTAACTTTGGTATGCCGTGAAATAACT
>NW_007156274.1:0-469 GCF_000164805.1 Carlito syrichta | reverse complement strand
CACAGAGAAGGGGCAGTCACTGGAGCACTCATAATAAGGATAGTCTCTCAAGGGAAAACCCATCACAGAGGAGAACCAGTCGCTGAGGAATACATTACAGAAGAAAGCAAGAGTCTGGTGCGTCATTCAGAGAGGAGAGCCACTCACAGTGCACCAATCAAAAGGGACTAGGCACTGAAGCACCCATCAGAGGATGGTAAGTTTCTGGGGCACTCATTATCCAGGATGACCAGTTACTTGGGCACCAATCACAGAAGATGCTCAGCCACAGAAGCACCAATTGCGGAGAAGACTCAGTCATTGTTATGCCCATCACAGAACAGGGCCATTCACTGGGGCACCCCTTACAGGGAGGACAAGTCACTGGGACATTCATCACAAAGGAGGGCTTGTCTCTGGGACCTCATTTTGGAAAATGACCAGATAATAGAATTCCCATCACCAAAGAGCTTTAGTCACTAGAGTAGTT
>NW_007156273.1:0-1109 GCF_000164805.1 Carlito syrichta | reverse complement strand
TAAAGTTTCAGAAGATAAAAACATAACTGCAACTGGGAGCTAATACCTAAAAATGTATGATAGGTCAGTGAGCATAAAGGTCCGTGGAGCAATACCCTATAATAATTGTTGTCAATAGTACAATGAGAACTTTCAAGCAAAAACTAGAATTTTGGAAAACTTGTATGCCACCATGAGCTTGTCAGCTTCCCAATTTTTAAAGCCCTTTTTAAATGAGAGAAGTGATAGTATTAACAGACTGGTTTTTAGAAAATTTGGGGGGAAGATCTGCAAAACTCAGTGAACCAATAGCTTCCAAATGTCCATTGCATGATGCTAAAAAATCATGCACGGGTAAAAGAACAGTTGAAAATGCAAAATGGATCCATGGATTTTGCTATATTAGAGTATGAAAAGTTCATTGATAGGGTTTCACATTCCATATTACAACTAAATTTTATGAAAATATCCCTTGCCAAGTTTTGTGTACTATTAAAGAAGAACAGCTACAGTGATCTTAAAATGCTATTAAACTATTTCTCTTTTCCAATTAGGTGTCTGTGTGAAATTGGATTTTGTTCTTATGCTTAAATCAAAACAACTTATCATAGTAGATCAAAGGCAGAGCAGATATGATAATCAAGCTGTCTTCTATTAAGCCAGACATTAAATATAAAAAAGTGCTACTCTTTTTACCAAATTTTTTTGTTTTGAAAAATATCATAATTTCTCTTAAAATATATTATTTATGTCAACATATAATGAGTTTATTATTATTTTTAAATGAGTTAATGAATTAATATTTTCATTGAAACAGGACCCTTATCTATCCCCATGCACAAAGGTTAACTCCAAATGGATCAGAGACCTAAATGTAAAACCTCAAACCATAAGAACCTTAGAAAAGGAAGGAAATACTCTCATGGAAATCGGAACTGGCATCCAATTCCTGTACAAAACCCGAAACCCACAGGACTTAAGAGAGAAGATAGCCAAATGGGACCTTATTAAACTGACAAGCTTCTGCAAAGCCAAAGAAACCATCAAGAGAGCAGGAAGACAGCCTACAGACTGGGAAAAAGTCTTTGCCAACTCTTGGTCTGACAAAGGCTTAACATCCTGGATCTACA
>NW_007156272.1:0-650 GCF_000164805.1 Carlito syrichta | reverse complement strand
CAAGATAGACAAATGGGACCTTATTAAACTGACAAGCTTCTGCAAAGCCAAAGAAACCATCAAGAGAGCAGGAAGACAGCCTACAGACTGGGAAAAAGTCTTTGCCAACTCTTGGTCTGACAAAGGCTTAACATCCTGGATCTACAAGGAACTGAAATGTACTGAAAAGAAGAAAACAAACAATTCCATTATAAAATGGGCAAAAGATATGAACAGACACTTCACCAAAGAAGACATTCAAGAAGTCAACAAACACATGAAGAAATGCTCAACCTCACTAATCATCAGGGAGATGCAAATCAAAACCACACTGAGATACCACCTAACTCCAGTCAGAATGGCAATTATCAACAACTCAAAAAATAACAGCTGCTGGAGAGGGTGTGGTGAAAAGGGAACACTTCTACACTGTTGGTGGGAGTGTAAACTAGTGCAACCTCTGTGGAAAGCAGTGTGGCGATTCTTAAAAGCTCTAAATACCAACCTCCTATATGACCCCGCAATCCCCCTACTGGGAATATATCCTGAAGAACACAAATCACTCTATAAAAAAGATAACTGCACACGCATGTTTATCGCAGCATTGTTCACAATAGCAAGAACCTGGAAACAGCCATGCTGCCCATCAAAGAGGACTGGATTAAAAAATG
>NW_007156271.1:0-1321 GCF_000164805.1 Carlito syrichta | reverse complement strand
GCAGTTGTCAATATTTAGGAAGAATTATTAAAATGTAACCAGGAATCATGGATTAAATGTCCCTGGGAAACATGTGCTCATCTGCATTTTTGTATACAGAGTTTTGGAATCCATATAGACAGGGAAAATAAGGGCATCTTACTGAGAAGAGTAAGGGAATCTGGTTCTTGTAATTCACAATCGCCTAAATCTACAAGGTCTCTTGATAAGGTTTCATCAGCAATCTGGGCTTCTATGTCGCCACATTTTTTGTGTGTCTTTTGAAAAGGGAATCAGGAATTTTGGGTTCTAATTCCACACGAACTTTATGGTATTCTTTTTCTTGATATCCAAGCAAGTGTAATTCTAGGTCACCAGGAAATTCTTGTTGTCTTGCTGAGAATGAAGCAGGAATTTCAGTAATGGGAGTCCTCATACACGGAACACTCCATGACCTGTTGCTATGGAAGAAAAAGGAATCTTGGTTACACGAGTCCTCCATCCTAAAAATCTACAGAGCGTATTGCTAAGAGATAGGCACCAATCAGGTTTTGAGAGTAGGAATCTGGGTAATGGGAATCGTATTATACAGGAAACTGCACTGTCTATTGCTAAGGAAATATAAGGAATCTGGTTTACACGTATCCTCAAACCCAAAAAAGACTTCAGGTTGTCTTGCTAAGGGTTAAACACGAATTTGGGTTTTTGAAGCATAATCTAGGGAAATGAAAACCTCATATACAGGCAACTGCATGGACGTTTCCTAAGAAGGAATAAGGAACCTGTGTGACACGTGTTCTCAATACCCAAAATATACACGACGTCTTCTTAAGGCCTAAACATGCATCAGGTTTCGACGCATGTATCTGGGAGAGGGAGTACTCATATACAGGTAACTGCACGGTTGTTGCAAAAAATAAGGAATCCGGGTTATACGAGTATTCAGTCCTGAAAATCTATAGGGCATCTTGCTGATGGCTAAAGAAGAATCAGAGATTCGAAGCATGAATGTCGGTAATAGCAGTACTCATATATAGGAAACTACACGTCATATTGCTAAGGAAGAAAAAGGAATCTTGTTTACATGAGTCCTCAATCCCAAAAAGTACAGGCCGTCTTCCTAAGAGGTAACCACGAATCAGGTTTTGAAATAGGAATCTGAGTAATGGGAGTCCTCACATACAGGAGACTTTCCTTTCTATTGCTGAGTAAGAATTAGAAATCTGCGTTACTCATGTCCTCAATCCCCAAAACAACTTCAGGTCGTCTTGCTATGGGCTACACCCGAACAGGGTGTTTTAAGCATGAATCTGCAGAAATGGAGTCCTTATATACAGGCGAA
>NW_007156270.1:0-691 GCF_000164805.1 Carlito syrichta | reverse complement strand
CACGGTTGTTGCAAAAAATAAGGAATCCGGGTTATACGAGTATTCAGTCCTGAAAATCTATAGGGCATCTTGCTGATGGCTAAAGAAGAATCAGAGATTCGAAGCATGAATGTCGGTAATAGCAGTACTCATATATAGGAAACTACACGTCATATTGCTAAGGAAGAAAAAGGAATCTTGTTTACATGAGTCCTCAATCCCAAAAATTACAGGCTGTCTTCCTAAGAGGTAACCACGAATCAGGTTTTGAAATAGGAATCTGAGTAATGGGAGTCCTCACATACAGGAGACTTTCCTTTCTATTGCTGAGTAAGAATTAGAAATCTGCGTTACTCATGTCCTCAATCCCCAAAAAAACTTCAGGTCGTCTTGCTATGGGCTACACCCGAACAGGGTGTTTTAAGCATGAATCTGCAGAAATGGAGTCCTTATATACAGGCAACTACAGGACCTTGTGCTAAGAAAGAAAAAGAATCTGGATTACACGAGTCCTCAATCACAAAAATCTACAGGGCATCTTAGAAAGGGCTAAAAAGGCATCAGAGTTTTGAAGCAGGATCCATGTATGTAGAGTACTAAGATATAGGAAAATACACGGCCCCTTGCCAAGGATGAAAAAATTATCAGGTAATAGCAGTCCTCAGTCCTAAAAATCAAAAGGCCATCTGCTGTGGGCTCAACAAGAATCAGG
>NW_007156269.1:0-793 GCF_000164805.1 Carlito syrichta | reverse complement strand
ATGCTCATTGGCCACTCTGAAATGTTAGGGCTCTTAAGAATTAACCTAAATCAACTCTGCTTGTGTTAGAAATGGAACCACAAAGCCTGGGTGACAGCCCATTTGTTTACAGCATGGTTTACTGAATATTTAAAACTCATTATTGAGAACTGCTTATCAGAAAAAAAAATTCCTTTCAAAATATTACTGTTCACTGACAATCCACCTACCCAAGAGCTCTGATGGAGATGTACAAAGAGATTAATGTTGTTTTCATGCTTGCTAACATAACATTCACTCTGCAGGCTATAAGGAATAATTTCACATTTTAAGTCAGATTTATTTTTATTTATTTAGAATTGGGGTCTTAGCCAGACTCGGTGGCTCAGCCTGTAATCCCACGCCTTTGGGAGGCTGAGGTGAGTGGATTGTCTGAGCCCGCGGGTTCAAGACCTGTCTGAGCAGCAAGACCTCATCTCTACAATAAATCAAATAATCAGCACGTGCCTGTAATTCCGGCTACTCGGAAGGCTGAGGCGGAAGGATCGCCGGAGCCCAGCAGGTCGAGGCTGCGGTGGCCGGGAGCGGCCACTGCACTCCAGTCTGGGCGACAGAGTGAGACTCCAACTCAAAAAAAAAAGAATTGGGGTCTTGCTCTGTTGCCTACGCTGGGATGCACTCCTGGGTTTAGGCAATCCTTCTACTTCAGTCTCCTGAGTACAGAAGGTCACCACCATGTCCAGATAATTTTTTTATTTTCTGTAGAGATAAGTCTTGCTATGTTGCCTAAGATTCAAGTCACATTTTTTAAAAA
>NW_007156268.1:0-805 GCF_000164805.1 Carlito syrichta | reverse complement strand
GAACTAGGTAGCTAGCTAGTTAGTCAGCTATTGAAGTCAGCTGAGTTCAGTTAAATCATCTGGCTAGCCAGCTTACTATGAGTGCTGCTACCTAGTTAGGTCAGCTGGTTAGCCAGGTGGCTAGCTAGTTAAGTCACCTAATTAAGTCAGCTCACTGGCCAGCTGGTTAGCTATGTAGTTAGGTAGTTAAGTCAGCTTGCAAGCCAGCAGGTTATGTAGGTAGGTAGCTAGTTAAGTCAGTTGGCTAGCCAATAGGATATCTAGTTATACCAGCTAGTTAAGTCAGCTGGCTATCCAGCTGTCTATCTAGGTAGATAGCTAGTTAAGCTTGATTGCTAGCCAGCTTGCAACTTCATTAATTCAGCTAGTTAAATCAGCTGGCTAGGCTGCTGGTCAGCTAGGTAGCTAGGCAATTAAGTCAGCTGGCTCTTCAGCTCACCAGCTAGTTAGGTCAGCTAGTTTACTGAGCTGGCTAACCAGCTGGGTGGCTAGTTAAGTCATCACGCTATGTCAGTTGTCAATCCAGCTGGCTCACTAGTTAAAAAGCTAGTTAAGACGGATGGGCAGCCATCTGGCTCGCTAGATATTTCAGCTAATTAAGTCAGCTGGCTAGCTAGGAAGCTAGCTAGTTAAGTCAGCTAGATATGTCAGCAAGCTTGCTGCTTAAGTCATCTAGTTAAGTCAACTAGCTATATGATAGCTAGTTGGTAGCTAGCTAGTTAAATCAGCTAGTTATATCAGCTGGCTAGGTAGGTAGCTACCTAGTTAATTCAGCTAGTTAAGTCAGCAGCCGAGCTAGTTAAGT